>NC_134687.1:264372786-264653262 GCF_050947455.1 Rhinoderma darwinii
AGCCCCCCCCTGTAGATAGCTCCACACAGCCCCCCTGTAGATAGCTCCACACAGCCCCAATGTACATAGCGCCACACACAGCCCCCCCTGTACATAGCGCCACACACAGCCCCCCCCTGTACATAGCGCCACACACAGCCCCCCCTGTACATAGCGCCACACACAGCCCCTCTGTACATAGCGCCACACACAGCCCCCCCTGTACATAGCGCCACACACAGCCCCCCTGTACATAGCGCCACACACAGCCCCCCCTGTACATAGCGCCACACACAGCCCCCCCTGTACATAGCGCCACACACAGCCCCCCTGTAGATAGCTCCACACACAGCCCCCTGTAGATAGCTCCACACACAGCCCCCTGTAGATAGCTCCACACACAGCCCACTGTAAATAGCTCCACACACAGCCCCCCTGTACATAGCGCCAGACAAAGCCCCCTGTAGATAGCTCCAGATACAGCCCCCCCCTGTAGATAGCTCCACACAGCCCCCCTGTACATAGCTCCACACAGCCCCCTGTACAAAGCAACACACACAGCCCCCCTGTACATAGCGCCACACAAAGCCCTCTGTAGATAGCACCACACACAGCCCCCTTGTACATAGCTCCACACATCCCCCCCCCCCGGTAGATATCTCCAGATACAACCCCCCTGTAAATTGCTCCACACGCATTCCCCCTGTAGATAGCTCAAGATACAGCCGCCTGTAGATTGCTCCACACAGCCCCCCTGTATATAGCGCCAGACACAGCCACCCTGTAGATAGCTCCAGACACAGCCCCCCTGTACATAGCGCCAGACACAGCCACCCTGTACATAGCTCCACACACAGCCCCGGTGTAGATAGCGCCACACACAGCCCCCCTGTAGATAGCGCCACACACAGCCCCCCTGTAGATAGTGCCACACACAGCCCCTCCTGTACATAGCGCCACACACAGCCCCTCCTGTACATAGCGCCACACACAGCCCCCCTGTACATAGCGCCACACACAGCCCCCCTGTACATAGCGCCACACACAGCCCCCCGGTACATAGCGCCACATACAGCCCCCCCTGTACATAGCGCCAGGCACAGCCCCCCCTGTACATAGCGCCACACACAGTCCCCCTGTACATAGCGCCACACACAGCCCCCCCTGTACATAGTGCCACACACAGCCCCCCCTGTACATAGCGCCACACACAGCCCCCCCTGTACATAGCGCCACACAGCCCCCCCCTGTACATAGGAAATGGCGTTTTTCCCATTGAAATCAATGGGCAGATGTTTGGAGGCGTTCAGACCCCGTATTTTTACCCGTTTTTCAGGGCATTTACGGCCCTGAAAGATGGCTGAAAAAAAGCCGTGTCAACATACCCTAAAGTGTAACTAAACATTTGACAAACTTCTGACATGTCAGAAGTTTTGATTGGAGGGGGTCCAAGCACTGAGACCCCCACCAATTGCTCAAACGAAGCGCATTGAATACATTTATATCCCGAAAAAGCCGAACAGACAAAAAGCGGCTGAGTGCTCACACGAGCTTCTGCCGCTTCGTTTGAGCAATTGGTGAGGGTCTCAGTGCTCAGACCCTCACCAATCAAAACTTTTGTCAAACGTTTAGTTACACTTACTACCTACCCTACCCATTATAAGTGCCCTATCTCCTATATAAGATCAGCGCTGTAATGTAGATGACAGCAGTGCTTTTTGTTTAGAAAAACTATCTATTTTAAACCACTTTATTAGCGATTTTTATCTTTATGATAATGAGTTTCTTAATGCCCAAGTGGGCGTATTTTTCCTTTCGACCAAGTGGGCGTTGTACAGAGGAGTGCATGATGCTGACCTATCAGCATCATGCACTCCTCTCCATTTATTTACACTGCACTAGCGATCTAGTTATATCACTATGTGCAGCCACGTACACAGATATTAACGTTAACCTAGTGTCCTGATAATGAATACACATGAAATCCAGCCTGGACGTCATGTGTATTCAAAATCCGGACACTTCTGAATCTTTTCTGTGAGATTCCAGCAAGCCACGCGTAATCTCGCGAGATTACGAGGTAAACGAGATTTCGTTTCCCTTGCTGGAAATCTTAAAGAAAAGAGTCAGAAGTGACAGGATTCTGAATACACATGACGTCCAGGCTGGAGGTCATGTGTATTCATTATCAGGACACTTGATTAACGTTAATCTCTGTGTATGTGGCTGCATATAGCGATATAACTATATCGCTAGTGCAGTGTAAATGAATGGAGAGGAATGCATGATGCTGATAGGTCAGCGTCATACACTCCTCTGTACAGCGCCCACTTGGTCAAAAGTAAAAATACGCCCACTTGGGCATTAATAAACTAATTAGCATAAAGCTAAAAATCGCTAATAAAGTGGTTTAAAATAGATAGTTTTTCTAAATAAAAAGCATTACTGTCACCTACATTACAGCGCCGATCTCCTTATATACAGTGAAGGAAATAAGTATTTGATCCCTTGCTGATTTTGTAAGTTTGCCCACTGTCAAAGACATGAACTGTCTAGAATTTTTAGGCTAGGTTAATTTTACCAGTGAGAGATAGATTATATAAAAAGAAAACAGAAAATCACATTGTCAAAATTATATATATTTATTTGCATTGTGCACAGAGAAATAAGTATTTGATCCCTTTGGCAAACAAGACTTAATACTTGGTGGCAAAACCCTTGTTGGCAAGCACAGCAGTCAGACTTTTTTTGTAGTTGATGATGAGGTTTGCACACATGTTAGATGGAATTTTGGCCCACTCCTCTTTGCAGATCATCTGTAAATCATTAAGATTTCGAGGCTGTCGCTTGGCAACTCGGATCTTCAGCTCCCTCCATAAGTTTTAGATGGGATTAAGGTCTGGAGACTGGCTAGGCCACTCCATGACCTTAATGTGCTTCTTTTTGAGCCACTCCTTTGTTGCCTTGGCTGCATGTTTCGGGTCATTGTCGTGCTGGAAGACCCAGCCACGATCCATTTTTAATTTCCTGGTGGGAGGGAAGGAGGTTGTCACTCAGGATTTGTCGGTACATGGCTCCATCCATTCTCCCATTGATGCGGTGAAGTAGTCCTGTGCCCTTAGCAGAGAAACACCCCCAAAACATAATGTTTCCACCTCCATGCTTGACAGTGGGGACGGTGTTCTTTGGGTCATAGGCAGCATTTCTCTTCCTCCAAACACGGTGAGTTGAGTTAACTGCTTAACGCCGAAGGACGGATATATCCGTCCTCAGCAGCTGCTAGTTCGCGCAGGAGGACGGATATATCCGTCCTGTGATGGCGCGGGTACTGACACTGTACCCACGCGATCAGTGGCAGGAGCACGGCTGTTATACACAGCCTGGCTCCTGCTGCAACTGCCGGAATCGAAGCGCGCTCCGATACCGGCAGTTTAACCCATTAAATGCCGCTGTCAATAGTGACAGCGGCATCTAATGTGTTTGACAGGGGAGGAAGCTCCCTCTGTCACCCGATCGGCACCCCCGCAAACAAATCGCGGGTCGCCGTTGGGTTTCCATGACAGCCGGGGGTCTAACAAAGACCCCAAGGTCTGTCTTCAGCATCTGCCTGTTAGGCGATGCCGGAGGCATGACCTAATAGGTTGCCTGTCAGTTTTACACTGACAGGCAATAATGCTTCAGTATACTAAGTATACCAAAGCATTATATATGCGATCGGCACATCACATAGTGAAGTCCCCTGGTGGGACTAAAAAAAAAATGTGAATCAGTTAAATAAAGTTTGTGAAAAAAAAAAAAATAATAATTACAGTCAAAGTCAAATAAAACTACTTTTTTGGCCCAAAAAGTGGTTTTATTTAGTAAAACTGTCAAAACAAATCACACATGCACATATATGGTATCCCAGCGATCGTAACAACTTGACCAATAAAATAAACAGATTAATTAAACCGCCGGATGAACGGCGTCCAAAGAAAACGCAAAAAACTACGTCAAAATTCTCTCTTTTCTCCCATTCCCCCTATAAAAAATAAAATAAAAGTTAATCTATAAGTCCTATGTACCCCAAAATAGTACTAATGAAAACTACACATTGTCCAGCAAAAATCAAGCCCACGTACGGCCACATCGACGGAAAAATAAAAAAATGACGGCTCTTGGAACGCGGCGATGCAAAAACAAGTAATTTTTTTCTAAAAGGGTTTTTATTGTGCAAACGTAGAAAAAACATACAAAACCTTTACATATTTGGTATCCCCGTAATCGTGCCGACCCATAGAATAAAGTTAACATGTTACTCTGCATAGTAAACGGCGTAAATTTATAACGTGAAAATTAATGCTGGAATGGCTGCTTATTTTCAATTCTCTCCTAAAATAAAGTTAATAAAAGTTAATCAATATGATATAAGCATCTAAAAATGGTACAATTACAAAATACAACTCGTCCCGCAAAAAAACAAGCCCTTGTACGGCTATGTCAACGGAATAAAAAAAAAGTTACGACTCTTGGAATGCGACCGTGAAAAAACAAAAAATAATCCTTGGTCATTAACGTGCAAAATGGCCCGATCATTAAGGGGTTAATGCCAAAGAGCTCAATTTTAGTCTCATTTGACCACAGCACCTTCTCCCAATCACTCTCAGAATCATCCAGATGTTCATTTGCAAACTTCAGACTGGCCTGTACATGTGCCTTCTTGAGCAGGGGGACCTTGCGGGCACTGCAGGATTTTAATCCATTACGGCGTAATGTGTTACCAATGGTTTTCTTGGTGACTGTGGTCCCAGCTGCCTTGAGATCATTAACAAGTTCCCCCCGTGTAGTTGTCGGCTGAGCTCTCACCTTCCTCAGGATCAAGGATACCCCACGAGGTGAGATTTTGCATGGAGCCCCAGATCGATGTCGATTGACAATCATTTTGTATGTCTTCCATTTTCTTACTATTGCACCAACAGTTGTCTCCTTCTCACCCAGCGTCTTACTTATGGTTTTGTAGCCCATTCCAGCCTTGTGCAGGTCTATGATCTTGTCCCTGACATCCTTAGATGTCTTGCCCATGTTGTAGAGGTTAGAGTCAGGCTGATTAATGGAGTCTGTGGACAGGAGTCTTTTATACAGGTGACCATGTAAGACAGCTGTCTTTAATGCAGGCACCAAGTTGATTTGGAGCGTGTAACTGGTCTGGAGGAGGCTGAACTCTTAGTGGTTGGTAGGGGATCAAATACTTATTTCTCTGTGCATAATGCAAATAAATATATATAATTTTGACAATGTGATTTTCAGTTGTTTTTTTTATATAATCTATCTCTCACTGGTAAAATTAACCTAGCCTAAAAATTCTAGACTGTTCATGTCTTTGACAGTGGGCAAACTTACAAAATCAGCAAGGGATCAAATACTTATTTCCTTCACTGTAGGAGATAGGGCACTTATAATGTGGTGACAGAGCCTATTTAAGTGTCAAACATTTAATTATTAATTTTTCAATGAAACTCATGGATGGTATTGTGTCTGAGGCTGGGTTCACAAGACCTATTTTCAGGCTTTGCAGGGTTTGCCGACGTACTGTGCCGACGACCTGTCATTTACGCGTTGTCGTTTGACAGCTATCAAACGACGACGCGTAAAATTACTGCCTCGTCAAAGAAGTGCAGGACACTTCTTTGAAACATAATTTGAGCCATTCTTCATTGAATTCAATGAACAACAGCTCAAATGTTCGGCCGTCAAAGACGCCTCGCATAATGCGAGGAGGAGCTTTTACGTCTGAAATAACGCAGCTTTTTTCTCCTGAAAACAGTGTCTTTTCAGACGTAAAAGCCACTTATCGTGTGAACATACCCTTAGGGCTCTTTGGATCATTGTAATCAATCTCAGACACCTGTGATAATTAGTTTGGCAGGTGTGGCCAATCAAAGGAAAACTACTTAAGAAGGACGTTCCACATTATTAAGCAGGCCACAGGTTTCAAGCAATATGAGAAAGAAAAAGGATCTATCTGCTGCCGAAAAGCGTGAAATAGTGCAATACCTTTGACAAGGTATGAAAACATTGGATTTTTCAAGAAAACGTAAGCGTGATCATCGTACTGTGAAAAGATTTGTGGCTGATTCAGAGCACAGACGGGTTCGTTCAGATAAAGGCATAATGAGGAAGGTTTCTGCCAGACAAATTAATAGGGATTAGGAGAGCAGCTGCTAAAATGCGATTGCAAAGCAGCAAACAGGTATTTGAAGCCGCTAGGGCCTCTGGAGTCCCGCAAACCTCAAGGTGTAAGATCCTCCAGAGGTTTGCAAGTGTGCATAAAGCTATTATACGGCCACCCCTAAACAATGCTCACAAGCAGAAACGGTTGCAGTGGGCTCAGAAATACATGAAGACTAATTTTAAAACCGTGTTGTTTACTGATGAGTGCCGTGCAACCCTGGATGGAGCAGTGGATGGTTGGTGAATGGCCACCATGTCCCAAGAAGGCTGCGACGTCAGCAAGGAGGTGGCGGAGTCATGTTTTGGGCTGGAATCATGGGGAGAGAGCTGGTAGGCCCCTTTAGGGTCCCTGACGGTGTGAAAATGACCTCTGCAAAGTACGTCGAGTTTATGTCTAACCACTTTCTTCCGTGGTACAAAGAGAAGAACCGTGCCTTCTGTAGCAAAATTATCTTCATGCATGACAATGCACCATCTCATGCTGCAAAGAATACCTCTGTGTCATTGGCTGCTATGGGCATAAATGGCGAGAAACTCATGGTGTGGCCCCCATGTTCCCCTGACCTCAACCCTATTGAGAACCTTTGGAGCATCCTCAAGCAAAATATCTATGAGGGTGGGAGGCAGTTCACATCAAAACAGAAGCTCTGGGAGGTTATTCTGACATCCTGCAAAGACATTCAAGCAGAAGCTGTCCAAATACTCACAAATTCAATGGATACAAGAATTGTGAAGATGATATCTAAGAAGGGGTCCTATGTTAACATGTCACTTGGCCTGTTCAGGTTTTTTTTGATTGAAAGGGCTTTGGATTTATGTAAATATGACCTCCTGATGCTGCAAATTCAAAAATTTACCATTTTAGTTCTCTTTACAACCTTTAAAATGTTTTGATCTCTGTTGTGCATAATAATTTGAAACAGTGCATTTTGAGTTTTTTAGTTCTAAAAAAAAAATCTGTTATCATTAGGAGATTTGTTCAATAAAATTTGCATTATACTCCAACGGTTGATGGCTTAAAGATTATACTGACTGTCATTTGCATTGACTATTTAGGAAAATCAGCAAAAAATAACATTTGCATAATAATTTGGAATGCGGTGTAGACTTCTATTGGCCACGGGTACGTACGGGAAGGTGCCTGGGCCGTTGAAAAATATAGAACGTGTCCTATTTCAGGCCGTAATTACGGCACGGGCAGACCCATAGAAGTCTATGGGGCTCCCGTAATTACAGGTGGCTACGTGTGTGCACCCGTAATTACGGGAGCGTTGCTAGGCGACCGGGATTTTTGAATAAAGGGAAGTAGAGAAAATGGCGTCTAAGCGATCATGTGACCCTTTTAAATGGTTTGGACATGATTGTGACATCATTTCCAGAGCCCCTTTTTTTACAGGTCCATAAATATTGGTGGAATACGGACCCGTATTTACGTGCACGGGTCCGTAAACACGGGTTAAAAACATGTGACAAAGGATCCGTATTTACGGCCAGTATTCACGGGAGGGCAAAAATATGGTCGTCTGCATGGGGCCTCAGCCGTGGGTTTTAGCTGTATATTACAGCTGACACCCTTCTGAAATGCCAGGGACTGGAGCTAGTGCCAATCCCTGCCATTAATCCTTTAAATGCTGTGGTTCAAAGCAACCGCGGCATCTTAGTGCTTTGTAGCCAATCGGCACTCCCGCGTCGAGATGACGGGGGTGCTGATGGCAACCGGAGGCCTAACAATGGCCTGCCAAGTACAGAAGCCTATTAGGCCCATGGTCAGTGTCAAACTGACAGTTCTAATGCATTACAATACATGGCTAGCACAATGTACTAGAAAAGAGATCAGACTGTTGGACCTTTATGTCCCCAAGTGGGACTAAAAAAAGTATCAAAATCAAAAATTGCCCTTTTTCCCATATCGAGTACTTTATTATTGGGAAAAAATAAACTATACATAAGTGGTATTGCCACATCTGTAACTATAAAAACAATATTATTTTAATTATCCAGTGCGGTGAACGCTGTAAAAAAAAATTCTAAAAAACAATGCCAGTATTGCTGTTTTTTGGTCACCTTACCTTTCAAAAATGTAAATATAAAGTGATCAAAAAGTCGCATGCATCCAAAAAATGGAACCTATAAAAACTATAGCTCGCCTCGCAAAAAACAAGCCCTCATACAGCTCCGTCGACGAAAAACATTAAGAAGTTATGGCTCTTACAACATGGCAACAGAAAAAAAACTACATTCTTTTTATAAAAGTAATTTTATTGTGCAAAAATGTGTAAAACAAAAAAGTTCTATAAATTTGGTATTTATGGAATCAGACTGACCCGCAGAATAAAGTTAACATGTAATTTATGACGCATGGTGAACGCTATATATATAAAAAACGAAAAAACAATGCCAGAATTGCTGTTTTTTGGTCACTGCCTCCCAAAAAAAAGGATAAAAAGTGATCAAAAAGTCGCATGTACCCCAAAATGGTACCAATAATAAATACGGCTCGTCCCACAACAAAACAGCCCTCATACCACTACGTCTATGATAAAATAAAATTAGTTAAGGCTCCAATAAGTCCGGAAATAAAAAATATGCAGTTGTGCAGGCCCGAAGGGAACATTTCTTCTGTTTCCAGAGGCGATTTATCAAGGCCCTAAAATTAGGGAACCAGGAATGGGAGGGCCCAAACATATCTGTTGGAAGTGACCATATTGTACCAGGACAACACTTTCCCAGTAAAATTTCCTAAGGTGCAGAGTGTGGACCAAAAGGGGATAAGTAAGGACATTTATCAGTGCGACACTGGCCTGTGCAGAAAGGATTGCTTCACAGCGTAACACACATCTCAACTATTATATTATGGTTTACCCATTATACCACCTGAATATGCCCCTGACGTACTCTGCCCAGCTTACATGTACATTATAAACTGAAATACCAGTAATACTCAAACAAAACTACAACCAAGCAAAATCCACGCTCCAAAAGGCAAATGGCGCTCCCTCCCTTCTGAGCCCTACAGCGTGCCCAAACAGCAGTTTACTTCCACAAATATGGCATCACCATACCCGGGAGAGCCCTTTTAACAATTTTTGGGGTGTGTCTCCGGTGGCACAAGCTGGGCATGACATATTTCCCACTAAAATGTCACATCTAGGGAAAAATTTAAATTTTGACTTTGCACCATCCGCATTGCAATCATTTATGGAAAAGACCTGTGGGGTGAAAATGCTCATTACACCCCTTAATAAATGTCTTGAGGGGTGCAGTTTCCCAAATGGGGTAACTTCTTAGGGGTTTATTTTATTATTTCATATCAGAGCCTCTGCAATTGTGAACCAATACTGTGTAAGTTGCCAAATTAGGCCTCAACGTCGCATGGTACTCTTTCAATCCTGAGCCCTGTCGATAGTCCAGGCAAAATATTAGGGCCACATGTAGGGTGTTTCTAAAACCGGGAAACACAGCATAATAATTAGAGGAGAGCTGTCTTGTTATGGTGGCATAAGCTGGGCACCACTTGTTGGCATATCTATGGAAAAAATCCCATTTTACTCTGCAACATCGAGTGCACACTAATTTCTGCAAAACACCTGCGGGGTTAACAAGCTTACTACACACCTAGGTAAATGCATTGAGTGGTGTAGTTTCCAAAATGGGGTCACTTCTGTGGGGTTTCTACTGTTTTGGTCCCACAGGGGCACTCCAAAAGCCAAACGGCTCTTCTTCCCTTCTGAGCCTTAATGTGTGCCCAAACAGCAGTTTATGACCACATATAGGGTATTGCCGTACTCGGGAAAAATTGCTTTAGAAACATTGTGGTTCCTTTTTTGTTTAGAAAATGAAACATTTTGAGCTCAAGCTACGTCTTATTGAAGAAAATTGATTGTTTTTATTTTAACTATGAAACTATGAAACCCCTGTGGGGTCAAAATGCTCGCTGCACACGTAGATGAATTCCTCAAGGGGTGTAGCTTCCTAAATGGAGTCAGTTTTTGGGCGTTTTCTCTGTTTTGGTCCTTCAGGGGCTTTGCAAATTCGGCATTGCCTCCGCAAACGATTCCTGCTAAATTTGAGCTCCAAACGCTGCTCTTACCCTTCTAATTACTGCCCTGTGTCGAAACAGCCGTTTATGACCACATGTGGGGTATTGTTTTAGGCCCCATGCACACGACCGTAAAAAACGGAGCCATTCACATTCATTGAACACTGACACTTTTCCGTAGCACTACGGAAGGGTGTCCGTGCCGTGGAAATGTTCCGGGAATTATGGAACATGTCCGTTCTTATGCATTTTGCGGGCCGTGCTCCCATACTTTGTATGGGAGCACGGCCCGAAAATGCGGCTGTCAGTCAGCGGCCGGCCGTGCCCGCAATCGCGGGCCGGGATTGCGGGCACGGTCGTGTGCATGGGGCCTTACTCGGGAGAAATTGCTTTACAAATGTGGCGGTGCTTTTTCTCCTTTACTCCTTTGTGGAAATGAGAAAAAATTAGCTAAATTTACATTTTTTTTGAAAGAATGTAGATTTTAATTTTCACGTCCTACTTCCAATAATTTCTGCAATAAACCTGTGGGGTCAAAATGCTCACTATACCCCTAGATAATTTCCTTGAGGGTGTAGTTTCCCAAATTGGGTCACTTTTGGGGGATTTCCACTGTTTTGGCACCGCAAGAGCCCTTCAAACCTTACATGGTGCCTAAAATATATTTTAATAAAAAGGAGGCCCAAAATCCACTAGGTGCTTCTTTGCTTCCGAGGTCTGTGCTTCAGTCCATAAGCACACTAGGGGCACATGTGGAATATTTCTATAAACTGCAGAATCTTTGCAATAAATATGGAGTTGCATTTCTCTGGTAAAACATTCTGTTACAAAAAAAAATGGATTAAAAATGAATTTCGGCACAAAAAAAAATTAAACTTGTACATTTCACCTCTACTTTGCTTTAATTCCTGTGAAACGTTTTAAACTTGTCTTGAATACTTTGAGGGGTGAAGTTTTAAGAATGGGGTGACTTATTGGGGGTTTCTAATCTATAAGGCCCTGAAAGCCACTTCACAACTGAACTGGCCCCTGTAAAAATAGCCTTTTGACATTTTCTTGAAAATGGGAGAAATTGCTGCTAAAGTTCTAAGCCTTGTAATATCCTAGAAAAATAAAACTATGTTCAAAAAGCTATGCCAATCTAAAGTAGACATATGGGGGATGTTAATTAGCAACAATTGTGTGTGGTATTACTATCTGTCTAACAGCAGATACATTTAAATTTTGAAAAATGCAAATTTAGCAATTTTTTGCAAAATTTTGGTGTTTTTCACAATTAAATACTGAATGTATCGAGCAAATTTTGGCAGTAACATAAAGTCCAATGTGTCACGAGAAAACATTCTTAGAATCGCTTGGATAAGTAAAAGCATCCCGAAGTTATTACCACATAAATTGAAACATGTCAGATTTGAAAAATGAGGCTCTGTCAGGAAGGTCAAAAGTGGCCAAAGCGGGAAGGGGTCAATTGAAATACCTTTTGCCAATTAGCTCTTGGAGAAGTCATGGTTTCACTTAGGCTCTATTCACACGACAGGGTCCGAGTGTCGGCCGATAAAAACGGCCGTTTTGGAATGTTATTCCCGGCCGTTTTGCATGCGTTTCCGTTCTGCGGCGTGTTTCTGGGAGAGCATGGTGTGTTGTTGTTTGGCATAGCAAGCAGGGTAGCCCGCTCTATGAATTATCAAGGCGTCACAAATAGGCTTCTACCTGGCTATACACATTGTGCCTCATGACGTACACACTATCCCTCCATGTTTCACTCACTTGCACCCCATTATCCATTTATTTCTATTGAGGCACTTCATTTATTACTGCCCCCTATATTTCACTTATAGTATTACACTTGCACACACACTATTCATTTATTATTTCTTACTACACATCCCATGCACCACACACCACTCCCCTCAAGACTAGTGGGAGTGGCTATTATTATTTAAAGCACCTGCTCGCCCTTTCATCAGCATTTCTGGCCTGGCTGTGTCCATTTGTAAGCATGGCCTTTTTCGGTGTTTTTGTATATGTCCCTGTGTTTTTATCGGTTCTATTTTTTGCCACACACTCCCCTCTGTAGATAATGCCACACACTGCCCTCTGTAGATACTGCCACAGCCCCCTATAGGTAGTGCCACACAGCCCCCCTGTAGGTAGTGCCACACAGCCCCCCTGTAGGTAGTGCCACACAGCCGCCCTGTAAGCAATGGCACACACTTCCCTCTGTAGATAATGGCACATACTGCCCTGTGTAGATACTGCCACAGCCCCCTGTAGGTAGTGCCACACAGCCCCCCCTGTAGGTAAGGCCACACAGCCCCCCTGTAGGTAAGGCCACACAGCCCCCCTGTAGGTAAGGCCACACAGCCCCCCTGAAGGTAAGGCCACACAGCCCCCCTTTAGGTAAGGCCACACAGCCCCCCTGTAAGTGTGAAGGATGGAGTGGACAGAAGTTAATGTTTATAATAATTTTCTTTCTTTAATAAAATATAGACTATAGAGTTGTGTACATAACTGTGATGAAGCAATAGTAGGATTAGATAAGTATACGTGGCAAGATGGCCCCTGAACAGGGACTACGCACTAATAAAATAACAAGTCACTTCCTGGTATGAACGAACTATGAACTATGAAGACATATCTAAAGGACCAGATAAGGGTGAACCTATCCAAGGATGGCACAAGTAACAAGAGGCTTATAGTGATACGTGCTTTTATAAAAGTGTGATAACATGTACCCACCCCCAGGAGAAAGGGGATATAGAACAAATGTGTGTAATAAAGCAGTGACGCCTCTCCTGATGCTGAGTGAGGAGCTTTATACCAGACTTTGTGTGGTGTGATTCCTTTCGTACGAACTCAGCGTATTATCCCTGCCGGTTGAGACTGATTAGTACCCGAACAGTTTGGCGCTCGACGTGGGGCCACACTCGAGGGATAAGCCGTGTCCGTGATCGACGACCCCCAGACGCCTCAACATCGAATCGCCAGCCACGCTCCCAGGAAGTCTGATCAGCTTCAAATAAAACACGGTAAGGTTAAGTTCATGTTTATGAATATTGGCTCTTATCCGTGTGGGAGAGTGAGCAGGTGATAAGATACCGAGGTATTTGGAGTCGATCCCGGCCACACTCTCAGCGACAGACAGTTAACCCGCTGTGTGGCTCCAAGAATCATAGTATAGATAGTCGCGTCTCGCCGGCATAGGTGATAAGTATAAGTGTAATAATTTAATTAGTCGCAGGGTATAGTTTGATACCATTAAGACGACAGGTATAAGTGTAATAATTTAATTAGTCGCAGGGTATAGTTTGATACCATTAAGACGACAGGTATAAGTGTAATAATTTAATTAGTCGCAGGGTATAGTTTGATACCATTAAGACGACAGAGACAGACAGTCAGTTATAATTGTGTTTTGTGTTCAGAAACATCGAGAATAAGGTTTCATTCTCAGGACGGTGTTAAATATAGAACAGTATGTTTAATGTGTTAAAAAAAAAAAAAAAGAGACAGGCAAAGGAATGTGGTTCATTAACCGCAAAAGAGATAGTAGAAAAAAGAGAAGGCAAGAAGAATGTAGAAAATAGTAAGAAAGTTATGCACATATGTGGCATATTTATAGAAGGAAAGTTAGGAATGGGCTGCAGCTCTTAGGGAAAACAAGGGAAGATTAAGTGACGAAGGAAAGTTAGATGAAGCATTAGCTTGGCAAAGAACAGCCATAGCCATAACTAAAGACAAGTTTACTGAGCAAGAAATACGAGACAGAAAGGGTAAAATCATCAAATATGTGTATTACAAAGAACGTGTCCAGCCACCGCCCTATAATGGCGACGGTGGAATTCTAACTGCGTGGGAGTGTCCCAGTTGTGGTCAACAGAACCCGCCCCAAGTTGAATATTGTGTATCATGTCACTTTCCACGCCCCGATCCTCCCATATATGCCACGCCTTCGGCACCACTCCCCGCCCCAGGAGGCCATCTTGGTACACCTAAACCTGTTGTTCCGTTATATCCGGTACTCACACAAGAAGGTGGATTTTATAAGCTCCCTCCGGAGGATGTGGCCACGCCCGGCCCAACCAAATCAGTATGAAATAATCACCTTGTTAATTTTGTCATTTGTAGTGTTTTTTCTATTTACAGAAGTTCCAGTCTAGTTCACTGATGAAACAACACGTAATCATAATATAGAGATGGTGGCCGTCAGATTGTACTGTTAAACATTAACGTAGATAATTCCTGTACAATGGTGTGATAAATGATTGCAGATACGTATGTTGTTTTGCCGGCATTGAAAGTGTTAAGATTGTGAGAAGTTGTGAGAAATGAGTGTGTGACCCCCCTCCCTCCCCCCTAAAGTGTGCTGTGTTTGGGAGGAGGAGGAGGGGGGGCTGACTGGGTGCAGTCTGCAGGGCTGATGAGACAAAGGGATTTCAATATGCACTGCTGAGATATATATATATCAGTAATGTCTACAAACCTAAATACATTTCTTCTCTTTTGCGCAAGCGCTGTTGGTTATAAAAGTTACGATATTTATGTGTTATGATGTGATCAGATTTCATGTGTTTTGATGTTAATTCAGATGTATTAAACTACAGATACTGTGAGACACGGGGGTTTGAAAATGTATGTGCCCCCACCGTTCCCTATTTTTATATACTGTTTATTGGTTTGCAGTAATTAATGTGATCAGAGATAATATTTTCTGTTTTATTGAATAACTAACTACAATTGTTCTATATCCCCTTGTTCTATTTTTGATTTCATATAGAAATTATGTAATTGTAAAGATCAAATGTATTTTCGTCAGGAAAAAGTCATTTTTGTTTCAGGCTGTTGTACATTACAGGGGGTTAAATTAGTGTTATGTTGAGATGTAGTTTTGAACTCTGCTACATTACTCTCGCAGAGTCCACAAAGGGGGGAAGGGTGAAGGAACTGATCAGGTACAATTTTGGTTTATGTGTAAGAGACCATCCCCCTCCAGCAAAGTTACACAGGAGGCGATGTGACGTCACTCACACGAGTCTTTATGGATTTAGATGAGGGAGAAGGCAAAACAAAACTTGTCTGGACATTGTTAATTTGATGTAAAGTTTTTAGGGATGTTTTATTTTTATTTGTTTTTGTATTAATCAAGTATTTGCAGAACCTGATAAAAGTGAGATTCTCAAAGTATTCTGGATTATCAGCTGAATGAGGAGGAGTTGTGTTTGGTAGCGGCTTGTGACACCAATCCATGGAGTACCTCTACGCAAGCATATACTTTGTACTGTACTGAACAAAATGGACATGACACTGCAGTTCTCACACAAAGTCATGGACCACAGCAGTGCCCGGTAGCATATTATTCAGCTAGACTAGACCCTGTGGCCCGAGGTTCCCCATCATGTGTGAGAGCTATCATTGCTGTAAATTCAATGTTAAACAAGGCCACAGATTTGGTTCTGGCATTTCCAGTCCAAGTTTTTGCACCACATGATATTACTGCTATTCTTACTCAAGTACAGCTAAAGCACTTGTCAACAGCAAGATATTTGAGATTAATTTGTGCACTTCTTTTTTCTGAGCAGGTTACTTTACACCGCTGTACTACATTGAACTCAGCTACCTTACTGCCTTTGGAGCAAGGGGGAGAAGACGTAGGTAAAGTATGGTCACAATTTTTGTCTGAAACTGATGAACATGATTGTATGGCCCTTATGGCCCAGGAAACAGTGGGGTTCGCACATGTAAAAGATACCCCACTCCAAAACCCAGACCTAAATACTCTTTGTGGATGGTTCAAGGTATTTTGTAGAAGGATCTTTTCTTACAGGATATGCAGTAACCACCGAAGATGTAGTCCTAGAAGCAGCCTCCTTACCAGCGTCCCGCTCAGCACAAGAAGCGGAGCTTAAGGCCCTGGCAGCAGCATGCCAACATGCAGAAGGAAAGCCAGCAAATATATACACTGACTCTCGATATGCATTTGGGATTGCACACGATTATGGCCCCATATGGAGGGCAAGACAATTTTTGACCTCTGCAGGTACACCTGTAAAGAATGCAGACTTTGTAAAATACTTGATGGAGACCCTGATGTTACCCACTGAGGTAGCAGTAATAAAGATAAAAGCTCACACTACGGCCAACACACCAGAAGCAAGGGGAAATGCTTGGCAGACGAAGCAGCAAAGCAAGCAGCACAGAAGCTACCCGTGTTAGCAGCCGTATGTCAGATAAACGATCCAGAGGAAACAAGACCAGCTGTAAGCCCGGAACTACTGCAAAAACTCCAAGGAGCAAAGCTACGAAAAGATGGCCTCTGGCAATGCAAGAATAAACTGTGCCTGCCTAAGACAATGTTCCCAATGATGGCCCAAATAACACATGGAGCGACTCACCAATCAAAAACGGCAATGATGGACTTGGTAAACAAGGTGTGGTATGCCCCAGGGTTTAGTGTGATGGCCAGCAGTTTTACACAAGGATGCATGATCTGTGCAACACATAATATTGGAAGAACTGTAAAAGTACCACAGAAGCACACACCCAGACCTATATATCCGTTCCAGAGACTGCAGATAGACTATATTCAATTACCAAAAGTCGGTACCTAGGAGTATGTGCTTGTTTGTATTGATCTCTTTTCAGGATGGCCAGAAGCTTTTCCAGTAACCAAAGCTACAGCCGTAGCCACAGCAAAGAAACTGATCAACGAGGTGGTGTGCAGATATGGAGTTCCAGAGATGATCGAGAGCGACAGAGGAACTCATTTTACGGGTGAAATCATGAACCATGTGTTGTCAGCTCTAGGCATAAGTCAAGCCCTACATACACCATACCATCCACAAAGCAGTGGGAAGGTTGAGAGACTAAATGGGACTCTCAAATTGAAAATCCAAAAAGCAATGGTAGAAAACGGGAAACCATGGACCGAGTGTCTACCATTAGCCTTGTTCTCAGTAAGATACACGCCCACAAAAAGAACAGGTCTCAGCCCATATGAGATCTTATTTGGGTCGGCTCCCAGATTAGGATGTTATTTTCCACAGGTGCTCCAAATGCAGTATGGTAGACTAACAGATTATGTATCAACGCTGAACAAACAATTGACCAAGGTGCATGCACAAGTCTTTGCTTCCATTCCAGATCCTGATTCAGTTGAAGGGACGTATAAGCTAGAACCAGGAGATTGGGTCATTGTCAAAAGACACGTGAGGAAGAGCCTTGAGCCACGGTTTGATGGTCCTTTTCAAGTCTTACTCGTTACAAGCACCTCAGTGAAGCTCGAAGGAAAGGCAAGCTGGATTCACGCCAGTCATTGTAAAAAGGTTCTTCAGCCAGAAGAATGAAGATCTTTGCGGTTGTGGCGGCGGATGTTGCGTGTGCTCTTATACAAAAAGGCAGAACTGCTACTCCTGTACACGTAATCAGTACAGAATCACTGGAACAGTTCAGGACAGGGTGGGTGAATGCCACAGTGATAGAAAGCAGGGTAACTACACCTGTAAGGCCAATGCCCCGTGTTATACTACAAATGTGACTACAACCGAAGGGACTTGGAAAAAAGGACCACATGGAGGGACTGTGTACCTTCACATAGACAAAACAGCCAACATTAGCATACAAGAAGAGACGCCGGGGCTGTTGCTTTGTTGTTATGAACCAGATTTACAGTATCTACAGAAATATACAACCAGTAAAAATAGCTGTCACGAAATGATAAATAAGATTTATGAAAGATGCAACAAGGAGAGGCTCAACTCTACGATTGTAATAAAAGAAACTGATGGGATTATATTATGTATGAATAATAGCGAAATAAGAAATAGAAGATATTTTGTATTCTTGATAATAATTTTAAGAGATAGTTTTAAGCCACATATAACAGTACAAAGTCTGGAAAGAATCCCACACACTTGTAAGAGCGCTGTAACCCAACAGCAGAAAAAGAATGTACACTTCTATATTTCCTTCCCTGAATCCCCCAGCTGTCATAGACAAAAAAGAGAATGGTATGACCCGCTATTAGGAGGGGTAGGAACGGGATTAGGAGTATTGAATGGTATACAGTTAGAAACAGTTCGGCGGATCGGAGGGGACTGGAAGGGAGAATGCACCCTGGCGAAAGCGATCATGCCTTTTCATATACTCTCTGAGACCCAAGAGACCACCTCTCAAAATAGTCACATATTAACAAGGGAAAAAAGAGATCTGAAAGGAAGTTTTGACCCCCATGTGTATATAGATGCTATAGGAGTCCCAAGGGGGGTCCCAGATGAATTCAAGGCCCGGGATCAGGTAGCAGCTGGATTTGAATCATTAATCCCTATGATCACAGTTAACAAAAATGTAGATTGGATAAATTATATCTATTACAACCAGCAACGGTTTGTTAACTATACTAGGGACGCTTTACAAGGTCTAGCTGACCAGTTAGGACCCACATCTACTATGACTTTCCAGAACCGTATGGCCCTTGATATGATACTAGCAGAAAAAGGAGGCGTTTGTGCCATGATAGGTACTACCTGTTGTACTTTTATTCCAGATAACACAGGACCAAACGGCAAAGTAACCATGGCAATCAAACAGATTGTTTCTTTATCCGAGGAATTAAAACGAAATTCAGGTTTCACAGACCCATGGGATCAGTATTTCTCATGGTTAACCGGATGGCAGAAAATTCTGGCCCAAATTGGGATTGTAATCTTAATTTTTCTAGTGCTTTTCGCAGTTATTGCTTGTTGTGTATTACCATGTATGAAGAAATTAATGACTAAAACTATAACTGAAGTAACTCCCACTTTTATGTTTTCTTCAGAAATTGAAGGACTTTTACCAACTCCATCCATGAAAACAACCACCCTTTATCGAGACTATTGTTCTGAAGATGAATAGATAGTGTAGGGTGTGCACCGACTCTTTAAGTCCAGCTACAAAGGGGGGTCTCCTAATAGGGGAGGCTCGTCTCAAACTGGTGAAAAAATCCTTTTACTCCCCTTTCCCAGAGCACGAACACACTTAGGTTAAGAAATGAAGAAAATAATGATAAAAGGGGGGACTGTGAAGGATGGAGTGGACAGAAGTTAATGTTTAGAATAATTTTCTTTCTTTAATAAAATATAGACTATAGAGTTGTGTACATAATTGTGATGAAGCAATAGTAGGATTAGATAAGTATACGTGGCAAGATGGCCCCTGAACAGGGACTACGCACTAATAAAATAACAAGTCACTTCCTGGTATGAACGAACTATGAACTATGAAGACATATCTAAAGGACCAGATAAGGGTGAACCTATCCAAGGATGGCACAAGTAACAAGAGGCTTATAGTGATACGTGCTTTTATAAAAGTGTGATAACATGTACCCACCCCCAGGAGAAAGGGGATATAGAACAAATGTGTGTAATAAAGCAGTGACGCCTCTCCTGATGCTGAGTGAGGAGCTTTATACCAGACTTTGTGTGGTGTGATTCCTTTCGTACGAACTCAGCGTATTATCCCTGCCGGTTGAGACTGATTAGTACCCGAACATAAGCAATGCCACACAGCCTCTTGTAGGTCGTGCCACACAGCCCCCTGTAGGTAGTGCCACACAGCCCTCCTGTAGGTAGGGCAACCCAGCCCCCCTGTAGGTAAGGCCACACAGCCCCCCCTGTAAGCAATGCCACACAGCCCCCCAGTAGGTGATGCCACACAGCCCCCCTGTAGGCAATGCCACACAGCCCCCCTGTAGGTAATGCCACACAGCCCCCTGTAGGTAATGCCACACAGCCCCCTTGTACATAGTCACCCCCCATAGAGGGCACCCCTCCTACTTTCCTGTAGGGGACGGCTCCAGGAGAAGTCCCTCACTTCACTGTACATATATGGAGTGAGGGACTTCTCCTGGATCGGCATTCCCGGCCACAGCGATGTGGATTCCGCTTCAGAATCCCTGACATCACTGTGTCCATATATGGGACTGTGAAGGCAGCGACTTCTCCTGGAGCGGAATCCCTGACCACATCGCCGGGGATTCCGCTTCAGAAGTCCCTGACGTCACTGTGTCCATATATGGACAGTTAAGTCAGGGACTTCTCCTGGAGCGGAATCCCCGTCCACATCGTTGCTGAAGCTATGGCCAGGGATTGGGGATTCCGCTCCTACAGGGAGCAAAAAAATACCCTCCTCCTCACAAGCACTTCGCACTGTGGGGAGAAGGGGGAGAGAGCGAGCGACGGAAGATGCGGCCGTCACTTGGAGCACATTCAAGTGATGGCCGTGTATTACCCGGCCCCATAGACTTCTATGGGTGCCGGGTGGCCGGGAGAACGGCCGAAAATAGGGCATGTTCCATTTCTTGACGGCCCGGAAAAAAAAATCGGTCGTGTGAATAGCCCCATTTGGGGTCTATTGTTCCTACTGCGGCCGTGTGACGCCAGTTTTTTGTGTGACGGCCGGAAAACCCTGTCGTGTGCATAAGGCCTTACTCTTTCTCCCTGTACTGTGGATCCTTACTCAATGTGCTCAAAAAGGCACTATTCACATGGCAGGGAAACTCGGCTGTGTGGCGGCCGTTTATTTAACGCCCGTCACATGGCTGCGGTAAGAACAACAGACCCCAAATGGGGCTATTCACACAGCCGACGTTTTGACGGCCCGGTAAACCAGATCGTTAAAAAATGAAACATGCCCTATTTTGGGCAGTTCATCCGGCCCCCATAGAATTTTATGGGGTCGTGTAATGCACAGCTGCCACCTGGTGTGATCCGACTGATGTCCGTGCTTTCTGCCGCTTGCTCGCTCTCTTCTCCTCCTCAAAGTGCTAAGTGCATGTGAGGAGGAGACCATATACGTCCCCTACAGTGGCGCCATCTACAGGGGGGGTGCCATCTACAGGGGTTCTACGTACAGAGGCGCTGTGCGGCACTACCTACATGGGGTCTGTGCGGCACTACCCACAGTGGGGCTGTGCGGTGCTACCTACAGGGGGGCTGTACGTCATAATGGTTCAAAATCGGCCAATAAAAATTGAAACACGGCCCGAAACAGAGCGAATGCAAAACGGCCGACCCTCGGACCCTGTTGTGTGAATAGAGCCTAAGGCCTCATGCCCACTTCAATTGGTATTTTCAGGGTTCTATCCGTTTTTTTAAGGGATAGCACCCTGACACATTAATTTCAATGGGGCCATGCACACTTCCGTTGTTTAAATGCCATCCGTGTTTCACAGATCCATCATTAGCGGCCGTACAACGGCCATCGAAAGTGTGCATGAGGCCTTCGAGACATTGTATTTGTCTATAATTCTGACTTGGATAATAATCAGAACACATTTTATTAGTAATCAATGCAGAAATCCAGTTAATTCTAAGACCCTGTTCACGCCGAGTTTTTTGCTGGCAGAACAAATTTGCCTCAGAATTCCTTCAGGAAGTTTGAGTCAGATTTTGAACTGCATGCACGGATTTTTCCCGCTTTTTTGCCCGCAGCCATTGAAGCTAATGCAAGGATCGCGGGCAAGAAATCCCACGAAAAACGTTTAGAAACTAGCGCCACAGATTCTTTCTGCTGATATTGATTTCAATGAGCGGTCAGAGGCAGTCAAAAGCTGCCTGGGAAAAAATGCCTCTGCTTCCTATTGAAAGCAATGGGGACGATTTTGGCGCCGATTCCAATGCTGTTTCCGATTCAAAATCAGCGCCAAAAACACTCTGAACTGACCCTTAGGCCCTGTTCACACAGTTATTTTACACGTTGTAAATGGATCGTGATGATTGGATCCATGAAACCACACGGCCTGAATGAAAATTTGAGTTTTGTTCCATTTTTATAATCTCTATCCGGTATCACTTTTTAACTTTGTTTCGTTTTTTATTTGTTTTATATTTAGGTTTCTGCATAGTGTGCCTATATGTTTGCTGCCCGACTGTGGACTGAGGGAATCTTCTATCCTTTTTCTCTCAGATTCAACAAGACAAATTAATAATTAATTTGAATCGTCGCATTGAATATCGTTGGATCTTCAGATATGAGTGTTATCTATAGAATCTCTACTATATTTGTAACTTTTGTAAAAATGCCTGTATGTTGCGTAGATTATCGTTTATGTGTTTATGAATACTTTTCATTATTATTATTCTTTTGAACACTGGGATTTTAAATATATTTGACATTATTTGTAACTAATGTATAGGAGATATATACATGATTCAGAGATAAATGTGTATGCACATATATTGAATACTGAAGTATGCTCTTAGTTGTTGTAGACTGCACCATTGATGTATTTATGATTCCTTTTATATGCATGGGTAACTTTCTTACCCTTGAGATAGTTGTTGCCGTTTACAAAATTGAGGTACAAAGGTTTATACTACTAGATATAGAAATGTATATTTACATCTATATATATTCTTACCAGCTTACGCCTGTATTATGTATTATCTTTTACTGTACAGTAACACTATGTATTATTTCTGTATATTTTGAATCTATATATATTATTTTTTATATCTGTTTTTGTTTTGTTCAGATATATCATAATTCGCACTTTCATCACTCGGTATTTCAATAGCGGCTGCTATTGTCATATCACCTCTCTTCGCTTTTTGGCTGTTCATGTGTTTCCTCATTCTGATATAGATTTTGTATTAACTTTTCTACACTTATATTTTCACAATTTTTATTCTTCACATTATCCATTCATAGTATATACACCTATTAGGGAGATTGAGATATCTCTCTCCTTCTCTATATATATATTTTTCTAGCACTTGATCTACATACACACGTAGATTTGTATCACCCTAGTGGGGCATCACGTCGGCATACATATATAACTTAATTACATCTAAATACACACGAATCTACTCACATATTTGAAGTTCCTCTTTGCGATGAGTCAACTGCTGGTGTGACGCTGTCTCCGCTCCGTCCCCCTCGGTGCACTGCGCATGTCCGGAACTCCCGTTACGCGTCGGGAATCCGGATGTGTGGGGAAGTCCTCGCTTCCGGTCGTGTCACGGCGCATGCGCCGATAATCATTGCCACCTATGTGTAGATACACAACACTATAAAAGGGCAGCTAGACATGGCACTTGCATATACACATCTCCCCTGAGGAAGCAACTTAACAGCGAAACGCGCGTTGGGCTTAATGTGTTGGAGCGAACACTGAGCACTACTATCTCCACTATGGGTAAGCTGCTGCCACCTATCTCTGCTAACCAATTGCACTAGGACTTTATTATGAACTCTTCTGCTGATCACTTTAATGCTAAACGTACTGTACGTAATATCTAATTGACTCGTTTATTTTCTGAAGGGGTATTCTTATAATGAAAGCTTTTATGAGATTAGATTAGTGGACAGCATTGCTATTACTCATTCTAAATATAAAATACATCAGTAACTGCTCCCAACCTTTTTTACTAGGGTCTTTTCCTCTCAATAATTCTTTTAACTGTTTGTTAATACATGTTAATAAAATATTTATTCTTTATACATACGTCTGGCTACAAACTCTTTCTTTTGCGTACTTGATGCGTTGTAAAACGCGTTCGAAAACGCGCGAAAAAACCTCTCATTGATTTCAATGGGAGGCGTTTTTTTCCCGCAAGCGGTAAAACCGGCTCGCGGGTGACAGAAGCGACATGCCCTATCTTCGGGTGTTTACGTCTCTGACCTCCCTTTGACATCAATGGGAGCTTGAGAAAGTGTTTTTCGCTGCGTTTTTGCCCGTGGCGCTCAATGACAAACGGCGTGCAGACAGATCAAAATCTGAGTCAAAATTCCCGATGGAATTTTGAAGCAGAATTTTCAGCCTGCAAAAAAAAAGTGTGAACATACCCTATAGGTCCTGCATCGTGACGGCCACATCGGCACCAGAGGCTACAGTTGATTCTGCAGCAGCATCAGCGTTTGCAGGTAAGTCGATCTTACCTGCAAACGCTGATGCTGCTGCAGAATGAACTGTAGCCTCTGGTGCCGATGTGGCCGTCACGATGCAGGACCTGTGAGTGACGTCACAGATCTGCACTGTCAGAAGCTGGGCGTTCTGAAGAGAAGAGGATGTTACTTCTCTTCAGAGCGCCCAGCTAGTAAAAGTATTAAAAACGCCCCGATGTACGCACATAATACACGCCCACTTGGACTTTTACTTTTAAACACACCCACTTGGACTTTTGCAAGCCTCATTTGCATAACTTCAAAAATGGTCATAACTTGGCCAAAAATGCTCGTTTTTTAAAAATAAAAACGTTACTGTAATCTACATTGCAGCGCCGATCTGCTGCAATAGCAGATAGGGGTTGCAAAATCTGGTGACAGAGCCTCTTTAAGCAATTTGTGAATGAAAGCTGTCTATCGTAATGGAGCTGTCCAGCAGAGTGGTGCTGAACTGGAGCGCCGGTAAAGTTTTATATTGTTGTTCTATAATGGTTGTTATATTTATCAAGTAATGGACACTGAAAATGTCCAAAAATGATTGAAATATCAAATGTTCTAGTTGTAGCTTAATGAAATAATATTTATTTTATAAGGCTGACGGATATAAACCTCTTTGATACTCACATCGAGAGATTAAAAGTATGTATAATAGGCTAAAAAATACAATATTTCAAACAGTTTAAAATAAATTCTGAACTGGAAAGATTACTATATTTAAGTGTTTGGGGCAGATATAAATATCATTTGCTTACCCATAAATGTTATAACAAATGGAGATAATGTACATCGTACAGAATGGTGTGACCCGACAAATGCATAAAACCGAAAAGATGTCACTATAATAGTAATCATATTTTGTTAGCCAAACTATTTGATATTTTCTAGTTTGCTATAAACTATTCTATAAGATTTTTGTTCGTTATTATTGTTCCTTGCTCACAAATCAGGGAATGATGTACTTTGTATGGAATAATATGTCCCGACAAATACAAATAATAATTTAAATAGCATTGTATTTGTAATGTTACTTTGTTAGCCAATATTTTAGCATTCCTAATTTTGTGTTGCTGATTCTGTATTATCGGGGACCCTCGTTTTTAGAGTGAATATCCAATAGGCTTCACGTGATAAAATGTTATGTTTTATGTTCCCCCCTCTAATTGGTGATTTTACTTTTTCTATGGCATAACATTGGAGGCTTGTAGTGGATCTATTGTGTTGGGTTATAAAATGTCTTGCAACGTTGGAAATGTTTGCAATATTTGGATTTTTAATATAACCCAGGTGTTCCAGTATTCTCACGTTAAATTTGCGGCTGGTGCTTCCTATGTACATAAGATTGCATATGTTGCACTCTATGATGTCAATTAATGCTTCACTATTACAATTGATGTGACTTTGGATTGTGAAATTATTCACATTATCTGAATCTTTAAAAATTTTCGTTGGTCTAGCACAGGGGTGGGCAAACTTTTTGACTCGCGGGCCACAATGGGTTCTAAAATTTGACAGAGGGGCCGGGCCAGGAGCATTTGGAGGGAGTGTTTGGGCAGGATATACTAAAGCATTAAATGTAGTGTGTGCAAACCTCATAGCACAGTAAGAACACTACAACCCAATTTATTAACTGTCTTTCAAATGTGAAAAATAGCCCTTATCAGTTAATAAATTTGTCTCAAGGAATATGCAAGATATGGCATTTACATACTATTTCGCAGATACTGGGAGGAGGAAATGTAAATAGATTAAAATAACATACGCACTGTGATTTATCAAGAAAAAAGTTCTGTTGACTCTGTAAATTAGCTGCCAACCTCTGAGCAGTAGCCGCCCGTTCTTGTGTTGACTGCTTGCTAGCATAGTTTGCATGCTTCGTGGCAAAGTGACGGCTGATATTGTACTCTTTGAAAACCGAAGGGCTTAATGGTGACGTGAAACGAAGTGAAAATTAAAGTGAAATAAAGAGAAATACGCGCCACATTAACCCCTTAATGACCGGGCCATTTTGCACGTTAATGACCAAGGATTATTTTTTGTTTTTTCATGGTCGCATTCCAAGAGTCGTAACTTTTTTTTTATTACGTCGACATAGCCGTATAAGGGCTTGTTTTTTGCGGGACGAGTTGTATTTTGTAATTGCACCATTTTTAGATGCTTACAATATATTGATTAACTTTTATTAACTTTATTTTAGGAGAGAATTGAAAATAAGCAGCTATTCCAGCATTAATTTTCACGTTATAAATTTATGCCCTTTACTATGCAGCATAAATAACATGTTACCTTTATTCTACGGGTCGGCACGATTACGGGGATACCAAATATGTAAAGGTTTTATATGTTTTCCTATGTTTGCACAATAAAAACCCTTTTAGAAAAAAATTACTTGTTTTTGCATCGCCGCGTTCCAAGAGCCGTCATTTTTTTATTTTTCCGTCGATGTGACCGTATGTGGGCTTGATTTTTGCGGGCCAATGCGTAGTTTTCATTAGTACTATTTTGGGGTACATAGGACTTATAGATTAACTTTTATTTTATTTTTTATGGGGGGAATGGGAGAAAAGAGAGAATTTTGCCGTTGTTTTTTGCGGGTTTTTTGGACGCCGTACATCCGGCGGTTTCATTAATGTGTTCATTTTATTGGTCAAGTTGTTACGATCGCGGGGATACCATATATGTGTATGTGTTATTTGTTTTGACACTTTTACTGAATAAAACCACTTTTTGGGCAAAAAAAGTAGTTTTATTTGATTTTGACTGTAATTATTTTATTTTTTTTCAACAAACTTTATTTAACTGATTGACATTTTTTTTTTAAGTCCCACCAGGGGACTTCACTATGCGATGTGCCGATCGCATATATAATGCTTTGGTATACTTAGTATACCAAAGCATTATTGCCTGTCAGTGTAAAACTGACAGGCAACCTGTTAGGTCATGCCTCCGGCATCGCCTAACAGGCAGTTGCGGAAGACAGACCTGGGGGTCTTTGTTAGACCCCCGGCTGTCATGGAAACCCGACGGCGACCCGCGATTTGTTTGCGGGGGCGCCGATCGGGTGACAGAGGGAGCTCCCTCCCTCTGTCAAACACATTAGATGCCGCTGTCACTATTGACAGCGGCATTTAATGGGTTAAACTGCCGGAATCGGAGCGCGCTTCGATTCCGGCAGTTGCAGCAGGAGCCAGGCTGTGTATAACAGCCGTGCTCCTGCCGCTGATCGCGTGGGTACACTGGCAGTACCCGCGCCATCACAGGACGGATATATCCGTCCTCCTGCGCGAACTAGCAGCTGCTGAGGACGGATATATCCGTCCTTCGGCGTTAAGGAGTTAACAACGGTCAATGTGTTTTGAGTGCGCCATCTATTGGGAAAACGTGGGCATTGCAGGGAAAGGGGAAAAAAAAGGAGGTTTTTACTATGATTTGGACAAGTTCGGCGGGCCGGATTAAAAAGCCTAACGGGCCGTATGTGGCCCGCGGGCCGTAGTTTGCCCATGTCTGGTCTAGCATATGAGCAAACTTTGCAAGGATGTGATCCGCATCTAAAGAAACCTGCATAATGAAGCCAGGTGGGCTATAAAGTGTTTAGTGGAAGAACAGAGGGAAAGAGAGTATCTCCTAACGAAGGAGCTTTTCTGGGTACTACTTGACAGCCATCCTTCAGAATATTTGACAAGATGTCATCATCCATAAGGATGACTAAGTTTCTTTGGACAATTTTCTTAATATATCCGTCAGCCTTATAAAATAAATATTATTTCATTAAGCTACAACTAGAACATTTGATATTTCAATCATTTTTGGACAATTTCAGTGTCCATTACTTGATAAATATAACAACCATTATAGAACAACAATATAAAACTTTACCGGCGCTCCAGTTCAGCACCACTCTGCTGGACAGCTCCATTACGATAGACAGCTTTCATTCACAAATTGCTTAAGATAGCTGTGCGCCCTCTTGTGTTCAAAAACTAATATGCTGGATAACATCATTTTGCTTAAAGGGAACCTGTCACCAGCATTTCACCTATTAAACCGACTATACCTGGTGGTAGTGGGTGAAAAATAATTTCTATATAACCTATAATTATCTTCTTAGTCGGCTCTGTAGCTTTAGTATTTAGCTTTTTCGTTTTCCCACACCGTATGCTAATGAGCAGAAAAGAGTCAGATCTTCATTTGAAAAGAGTCAAATCTTCGTTTGGAAAGAGTCATATCTTCATTCCTCAAGTCTTTCCAAGTTTACTTCGCCTCCTTACTTTTGATTGACAGCTCCTCGCCTTCCCCCAGCACACAAAATCCTGCGCTTGTGCATTGATGTCCTCTTTTGGTGTGTGCGCACAAAGGGACACCGCATAATTACGATAAAAGGCGCAAAACATTTGCAGACCGATATTTACAGTCAGAAGAGGAGTTCAGGAGCAGGGATAACAGCAATGAACTTTTTATAGCAGCAGCCAGTGAGGGAGAAGTAAAGTTCAATATGTGAAATGCTGGTGACAGGTTCCCTTTAACCAATAGCATTACCTTGTCAAATTAGTTGCAGCTACTAGGTTTAATTACCACCTGCAGGTTACCGGATATAAACCTCCCCCTGATAGCTTGTCATTTAACAAAAAGCCATGAGGAAGGACGTGGTGTGCATCTGAAACGCGTAGGCACCTTTCTATCTATCTCTAAGTATTACACTCGGGACCGATCATGTTTTAATACTCCAAATAAAATTGGAACAATGTTCTATTTTAACTAATTGCGCTGGATCCTCTGTTCTTGTGTTTTCTCACATTTTTTCTATATGTGGCCCTCTTACCCGGCCTTGTTTGAGACCCCTGCTATAGACAGTCCGTGCTGTAGTTAGAAGCAAAAATGGAAAAACAAATGTTTTATAAAGAAAACTATTATTGTGCACACTCCTGTACCTGAATCGTTTTTCTAAATAATTTCAGTATAAATGGAGGTAGGCTTTAATTTATATCAATTTGTATTTTGGCAAAAATACTGAAAAAAAGCAATTTCAGTGCCTTTGTTTTTTTCACAGCAAACACTGAACATCAAAGATGCTATAAATTTATTATACAAAATGTTACGTTTTTTGTATTTTAATTTTAAACTTTAATTTTCTGGAACATATCTATATGCCATATCTATATGCTCTATATGAAATACGGTCAGATATCACTTGCGTCCTTCAATGGACCCTGGGCTCTCTGCCTATACTATGTAGGTAATCCATGTGGGTGACCCCAACCCTCAGGTCTCTCCCTTCACGTACCGTGATCAGCATTGATCGCACCATTCAAAGGGATAAACTGTGGAGATCAGAGGTTCCTCCGATCTCCACCATTAGAGCAGAGCTGCTAATTTGCAGGGGCTGCATGCAGCCAAAACTGCGCCCACATGCCGCGGCCACACTATTTTGCCGGTAATAGAACAGCGTTACTGGGAAAATCGTTCTGCCATTGCCCACCGCATGTTGCTGTGGACTGGTCTACATGCGGCAGCCACAACAAGAGTACCCTATGAGTATGGTCACATGTGGCACATTTGTCCCATTCCACTGAATAGCATTTGTAGAAATCTATGCACATGCTGTAGAAATAATCCCTTTCAGATGTATTGAACGGTCATTCACAGAAATTTCTGCAGCAAATTTGACAGATGTAAACATGAGACGGAACTACCGATTGCATTGTAAACACAGCCTTAGGCATTATTTACACGAGCGTTGCACACCTCGGACGGTGCATCCGTGCTCTGCGCTGCGGACGCGATGTCTCGCATCCCCCATATATGAGAGTCTATGGAGGGATGCGTGAAGCGTGGAAAAATAGGACGTCCTGAAACAACGGCTGTAAAAAACGGCCACATTGAATTACAAAGGTCCGTGGAACGGCCGTTGTTTCAACGGCCATCACACGGACATTTAACACGTTCGTGTAAGTAAGGCCTTAGGCTGGGTTCCCACGTAACGTAAAAGCTGCAGAATTCCCGCAACGGAATTATGTGCAGAAATTTTGCAGAGTTTACAGTAGCAGCAAAGTGGATGAGATTTACTAAATCTCATGCCCACGCTGCAGAAATAAAACACTGCAGAGTAAACGTTAATAACTTCACCTGCGGTGCAGAATTTACCCCTTCCCGCTTTGGTCACTTTTCACCTTTCTGACAGAGCCTAATCTTTCATATCTGACATGTTTTACTATATGTGGTAATAACTTCGGAATGCTTTTAACCTCTCCAAGCGATTCTGAGATTGTTTTCTCGTGACACATTGGACTTTATGTTACTGGCAAAATTCTCGATACATTCAGTATTAAATTGTAAAAAACACCAAAATTTTGGGAAAAATTGCAGTTAGCGTTTTTCTAAATTTAAATGTACCTGCTTGTAAGACAGGCAACTAGTTATACCACACAAAATTGTTGCTAATTAACACCCCCCCCCCGTATGTCTACTTTAGATTGGCATCGTTTTTTGAACATTGTTTAATTTTTCTAGGACTTTGCAAGGCTTAGAACTGTAGCAACAATTTCTCCCATTTTCAAGAAAATGTCAAAAGGCTATTTTTATAGGGGCCAGTTCAGTTGTGAAGTGGCTTTGTGGGCCTTATATATTAGAAACCCCCAATAAGTCACCCCATTTTAAAAACTCCACCCCTCAAAGTATTCAAAACAGCATTTAGAAAGTTTCTTAACCCTTTAGACATTTCACAGGAATTAAAGCAATGTAGAGGTGAAATTTACAAAGTTCATTTTTTTTTTGCAGAAATTCATTTTTTAGCAATTTTTTTTGTAACACAAAGTTTTACCAGAGAAATGCAACTCAATATTTATTTTCCAGATTATGCAGTTTTTAGAAATATCCCACAGGTGTGCTTATGTACTGAAGCACCGGCCTCAGAAGCAAAGGAGCACCTAGTGGACTTTGGGGCCTCCTTTTTATTAGAAAATATTTTATGCATCATGTCATGTTTGAAGGGCTCTTGCGGTGCCAAAACAGTGGAAACCCCCAAGTGACCCCATTTTGGAAAGGACACCCCTTGAGGAACACAGAGCATGGCTTAGTAGGGAAAGAGCGCCATTTGACTTTTGGAGCTCAAATGTAGCAGGAATGGTTTGCGGAGGCAATGTCGCATTTACAAGCCCATGAAGGACCAAAACCGAGAAAACACCCAAAAAGTGACTCCATTTAGGAAACTACACCCCTTGAGGAATTCATCTAGGGGTGTAGTGAGCATTTTTACCCCACAGGTGTTTCATAGATTTTATCAGAATTGGGCAGTGAAAATAAAAACAACCCTTTTTCTTCAATAGGACGTAGCTTTAGCTCAAAATTTTTCATTTTCTCAACAAATAAAGGAAAAAAAGAACCCTAACATTTGTAAAGCAACTTCCCTGAAGTACGGAAATACCCCATATGTGGTCATAAACTGCTGTTAACCTTAATCCCTCAGGCTGTCAAGAGGATATTGGCATTAGTGGGAAAAAGTCTGGGAACTCATGGTGCCATTCCTACCAGGGTACCATGTGTACACGGACAATTATTATACCAGTGTCCCTCTGTATAATTCGCTCCATGATGCTAGTACAGGGGACTGCGGCATGGTACGTAAAAATCGAGCCGGCGTCATTCTAATTTGCAAGTAACCAGTTGCTTGCGGTGAAGTGGAGTGACAAAAAGGAGGTGTACAGGCTCACCACCGTGCACGAGGACACCACAGTGACAGTGAGAGAGAGGGGAGCGATCACTGATAAGAGGAAACCGGTCTGTGTAGTAGACTATAATAAATTCATGCCGGTGGGAGGGGGGGGGGGGCAATTTATCTGACCAGGTCCAACAACCTTACCTAGTCAAACGTTAGAGGATGTCAAAAGGCTCACTGAGCGCCACTTCCTTCACCCCGTCCTTGCCACTGAGAATAAGCCATACCCCCAAAAGAGATGCCAGGTGTGCAGTAAAATAGAAGAAGGAGGGATACCCAGTTTTACTGCCCCATGTGCCCTTCAAATCCAGGCCTGTGCAACTTTTTCTGTTTTGAGACCTATCACACCGTTTCTAACTATTAATTGTATATATCATGAAGGGGAACACCAAAAAGGGTGGAGTGGGGGATTAATTTTAGGGAGTCAATTTTATTTATTCATACTTTTTGTTTAGTTTATGTGCTTTCCAAGGGATGGAGGGATTTTCCAGGGGAGGTAGTAAAGTATATTTTTTTCAGGCTGTAAAACTAATTTTACCCCTTATGATTTTTTTTTTTACACAATTCTTGGACAGGTTAATTCAGGACTTGATCGCTTACAAATAAATATTTTTTTTAACACACTTTATTGTGCAGAAGCCCACATCTGTCTATTTAGAACATGGACCCCCACAAGTGTTCTTGACATATACAATAAATGTGGGCATTGCAGTTATTAGTAGATAAATCCAACACGTGCAGCTTATGCCACCCCTGAATTAGTGGAAGTTTAGCAATGATTACAAGAATAAATTGAGGATGTATTTTCTTTTTCTTATATTTCCAAACGAATAGGCAGCACAACACAGGTTCCAATTCAGTGAAAAAGGGTTTCTTCACCCATACGTCAGTGCAACGTTTCAGCCCACATGGGCCTTTCTCAAGCATAGCAAACAATGTGTGTAGCAGGTTTAACCCCTAGGCGCACCAGGACGCAACTGTACGTCCATGTGGCCAGTGTCTTAAGCCACAGGGGCGTACAGTTACTGAGTGGTTCCCGGTGCACACTGTCGGCGACAGTGTGCACCGGGAACTGGGAGGCCAGCTGTCCCTGACAGCTGACACTCCACTGTATGCCGATCAACGGCTTATTTCCGCTGATATCGGCAATTAAACCCTTGATTGCAATCAATCACCGCATTCAGGGGTTTCTAGCTCATCGGCAGACCTCACGATCAAATCGTGAGGTTTGCAGATGGCTAGCATGGCGATCGGAGATCAAGTAATGGCCTCCGTGTCTGCCATGTACGGAAGCCTATCAGGATCAGCCTCCTGATAGACTTCCTGTCAGAGTGACAGGACGTCACTGCCGTTCGCGATGCACACTGTCGATGACAGTGTCTGTGACAGTGTCGGCGACAGTGTGCATCGGGAACCGGGAGGCCAGCTGTACCTGCCATCTGACACTCCGCTAGTTGCCGATCAGCGGCTCATTGCCGCTGATTTCTGCAATTAATCCGTTACATGCGGGGCTCGATTGCGATCTCCGCATGTACAGGGTTTGTAGCACATCAGCAGCCCCCATGCAATTGTGGGGGCTTCTGATGCTTGTGATGGCACCCGGGGGCCAGACAACGTATGCCATGTATGCAAGCATATAAGGATAAGCCTCTGGCTGGTCCTCGTAGACTAACTGTCAGAGTGACTGTGACGTCACACTGACAGTTGGAATACGTTACACTACCTAGGTAGTGTAATGTATTCTAGCAGCGATCAGAGCTGCAGGTGAAAAACGAAAGTGTCAAAAGTAAAGAAAAAAGTTAATAAAAATGTTTTACAAAAGTGTAAACATAAAAGATTTTTTTTTCCTATAATAAATTCTCTTATTATAAGAAAAAAATGAAACCGTTAAAAAACAGTACACATATTTGGTATCGCCGCGTTCTTAACGACCCAATCTATACAATTTTATTTTTACCGCACGGTGAACGCCACAGAAAAACAAACTAAAAACAATGCCAGAATCACTATTTTTTGGTCACCACCCCTCCCAAAATATAGAATAAAAAGTGATCAAAAAGTCGCATGTACCCGAAAATAGTAGCAAAAAAAAACTACAACCCGTCCCGCAAAAAACAGGCCCTTACACAGCTTTTTTGACAGAAAAATAAAAAAGTTACGGCTCTCAGAATATGGTGACAGAAAATAAATTATTTTATAAAGAAGTGATTTTATTGTGCAAACGCTGCAAAACATAAAAAAACGATATACATATGGTATCGCCGTAATCGTACCGACCCGCAGAATAAAGTAAAATTGTCATTTATAGCACATTATGAACGCCGTAAGAAATAAAGAATTTAAAACGCCCAAATCACTGTTTTTGGCCACCGAAGCTCTAAATAAAATGTAATAAAAAGTGATCAAAAATATGCATGTACCAAAAAATGGTACCAATAAAAACTACAGCTCGTACTGCCAAAAATAAGACCTCACACCGCTCAATTCATGGAAAAATAAAAAAGTTATGTCGTTTGGAAGGCGGGGAGTGAAAAACTAAAATGGAAAAGCAAAAAAGGATCAGTCCTGCAAAGGTTAATTAATTTCTATTAAAAAAATAAATTATTACCACATGTGGGATATTGTTATACTCGGGAGAGATTGCGCTACAAATTTAGGGCGACTTTTTCTCCTTTATCCCTTGTGAAAATGAAAAAATTCAACATTTTAGTGGACAAAAATGTTTATATTCATTTTTACGGCCTAATTCTACTAAATTCTGCAAAAAAACCTGTGTGGCATAAATGCTTACTAAACCCCTAGTAGAATTCCTTGAGGGGTCTAGTTTCCAAAATGGGGTCACTTTTGGGGTGTTTCCACTATTTTGTTCCCTCCAGGGGGTTGCTATTGCAACATGGCACTAAAAACCAATCCAGCAAAATCTGCGCTACAAAATCCAAATGGCGCTCCCCCTTCTGAGCACTGCCGTGGGTCCAAACAGCAGTTTATTACCACATTTGGGGTATTTCCGTAATCGGGAGAAGATTCTTTACAAATGTTGGGGTGAATTTTCTTCTTTATTCCTTGTAAATATTAAAAATGTCTATGTTATTTCAGAAAAAAAAGTAGATTTTCATTTTCACAGAGTAACTCCAATAAATATAGCAAAATACCTGTGGGGTCAAAGTGCTAACTATACCCCTAGATAAATTCCTTGAGGGGTCTAGTTTCCAAAATGGGGTCACTTTTGGGGAGTTTCCACTGTTTTTGCACCACAAGACCTCTTCAAACTCGACATGGTGCCTAAAATATCATCTAATAATAAGCAGGCCCCAAAATCCACTAGGTGCACCTTTGCTTCTGAGGCCGGTGTTTCGGTCCATTAGGACCACATGTGGGATATTCCTAAAAACTGCAGGACCTGGGCAATAAATATTGAGTGGTATTTCTCTGGTAAAACCTTCTGTGTTACACAATTTTTTTTATTACGAATGAATTTCGGCAAAAAAAAGAGAAATTTGTAAATTTCGCCTCTACTTTGCTTTATTTCCTGTGAAACGCCTAAAGGGTTCAAATACTTTCTGAATGCTGTTTTGAATACTTTGAGAGGTGCAGTTTTTAAAATGGGGTGATCTATTGGGGGATTCTAATATATAAGGCCCTCAAAACCACTTCAGAACTGAACTGGCCCCTGTAAAAATAGCCTTTTGAAATTTTCTTGAAAATGTGAGAAATTGCTGCTAAAGTTCTAAGCCTTGTAACGTTCTAGAAAAATAAAAGGATGTTCAAAAAACTATGCAAATATAAAGTAGACATATGGGAAATGGTAACTAGTGACTATTTTGTGTGGTATTACTATCGGTTTTACAAGCAGATACATTTAAATTTAGAAAAATGCTAATTTTTGCAAATTTTCTCTAAATTTTGTTATTTTTCACGAATAAATATTGAATTTATCTACCAAATTTTTCCACTATCATAAAGTACAATATGTCACGAGAAAACAATCTCAGAATCGCTTGGATAGGTAAAAGCATTCCGGAGTTATTACCACATAAAGTAAAAATCGGCTGTGCCACAAGGCCAAAACAGGCTGCGTCCTAAAGGGGTTAAATACAGCATGACATGTGATTACATGATTGAGATAGTTAAGTAAAATATTAATATTAAGATGGAATTAATCCAATATTCCAAAGATTTAAAGATAACCACAAAACACTGGTTAAATAAAGTGTCAAGTGCAGTTGAAAAAACTTGTTAAAAACATATACAGTGCCAGTGATAATACAATTCATATAAATGATTAGTTTATTACATTATAACAATATACATGTGTTTCATATTAGGAACCTACCACTCAGAGTTCCCAGCTGGACACAGTGTCTCATATTACCATGCCATCTCTGGCCTCTAGTCAGAACAAATAGGCATGACTATGCACATGTTGCAATGACTCATGTCCGTAACCAAGGTAACCATGACTCACAAGTGCAGTGAATAAATTAGACATCCATCTTTTCTGTGATGCAGTCTGAGGCAGTGATCGCCATATTAGTGTATGGCATGCCAGCCTCAATCTCTCACTATATTTCTTTTATTATTAACAATGTGCCTATCTGGATCAAATGATTCGTAGACCTAAAGAGCAGAATGGTCTTGGATTTATTTACCCTTAACAAGTTACAATGTTTGTGAGGAAAAAAATCCTCTTTCCACTAAAGTCCCCCATGTGACCCGCTGAGTCCTCCTATAGTGGAACTCAAACTCCTCAATGACTTGACACCACCACTAACCAAGTGTGCTGATAGCACGGTCAGTTTGTGCATGCCAGCCCACTGAAGAGAGATCTGTGGAGTGCAGGTTCAAGTACTGCAGACATTATCAGACTATTACCACTAATTTTCTTTATATGATATTTTTATTGCTATAATTCTATTAAATCAAGAGAAAAGTAATGCTTGTTTGGGAACATGGTTACATTATACATTGTTACAACAGATAAAAATATGGCAACTGTGTCTATAAGGGACTCCGTACAGTAGGTTTTTCATCTAGATCGTAATGGGTACACAGTTCTTTGAACTCTATACCTACAGGAAAAACAAGAGAAAATTTATGTTATTAAATCAGATCTTAAAAATATTCACAATCTAACCTACACTAGAAGGAGTTAACCATTCCATTACAGTAAGACATAGGGCAAGCTAACCCTCTCAGATAACACCAGCCATTTTAAACTCTATGTTAAGGCCATATGGTTTAAGCGTTTTTAACCGATGTATCCACTCCAATTCCTTCTTTTTAAGCAAACGTGTTCTGTCCCCTCCCCATCTCAAAGGAGGGACCATATCTATAACACGGAATCGCAATTGTTTCTCCGTATGTTTCATATCCGTAAAGTGCTTGGAGACTGGTAGATCTAACCGTTTCTTACGTATTATGTACTAATGCTGGTTTATTCTTATTCTGAGGTCTAACGTGGTCTCACCCACATCTCACCCAAATCTACTACGATTTGAAAGTAATCATCCTCGACCGATGATTAGATCACTGCCCTACAGTCAATTCCTTAGAGTTAGGAAAATTGTTAATAGCGAAGAATTATTGGATGGTAAGTTTGAGACCCTGACCAAAAAATTTAGAGATAGAGGATACCCTATGTCCTTAATAAAGAATCATCAACAAAAAGTGAAGAATCAGACACGTGAAGCCCTATTACAGAATACACCAAAAGGGGACAACAAAATTCAGAGAATACCTTTTGTTTCGACTTAGGCCTTATTCACACGAACGTGTTTAACGTCCGTGATAAGCGCGTGAAAATCACGCGCGTCGCACGGACCTATGTTAGTCAATGGGGCCGTTCAGACATTCCGTGATTTTCACGCAGCGTGGTGTCCGCTGCGTAAAACTCACGACATGTCCTATAATTGGCCGTTTTTCATGCATCACGCACCCATTGAAGTCAATGGGTGCGTGAAAATCACTCGCAGCACATGGAAGCACTTCCGTGTGTCGCGCATGATTCGCTCAAGAGTAGATCAAGAAATGAAGGGAAAAATAAAATCACTTCCTTAATTTCTTTTTCTAAACATCAAAACCTCGTGTCATAAGGATGGCAAATGTGTGAAAATCACGCAGCCACGCAGGAAACACTTATGACACACAGAACTGCAATGCGCACAAAACGCACACGTTCGTGTGAAAAAGGCCTAATAGTGATTTGAGTCAGCCAATATCCTCTATTATTCGGAGACATTGGCCAATGTTGGGGGGTTGTCTACAAAAAGTGACAGAACTTAAAGCTCCTCCATTATTCTCCTACCGCCAATCCCATAATTTGGGAGATAAACTTGTGAGAGCGGATTTGGGCCCAACACGGAAAGGGTCCCAGACTAATCTTGCCCCATTAACAAAGGCTGTTGTAATGACAGGGATAGGGAAACAGACAAGTGAGCCCTAATCTACCCGCCACTCAGTCCCTGCCTACTTGCAACGACCCGCCCTAGGCGACGGGATACAAGTGGGCGACGGTCCCTACACTCAATAAGTGCACGACAGACAAGGAAACACAGAACAAAGGGAAACGGGGCAGTTGCCCACGGCAACACCGTGAGCAACAAGAGTAGTAAACGAGCCGAGTCAAACCAGGAGTGTACGAGGTACCAAACGCAGAGCAGAAGAGTAGTCAGTAAGCCAGGGTCAATACGAAGCAGGGACAAGTAGTTCAAGACAGGGCCAGGAAACCAACAGAGAAGAATCACAAGCAAGGAGGAACAGGAAAGGCAGGTATAAATAGACAGAGGGCGGGAGCTAGCTCCGTCTGGCCAGGCTGTGATAGGCTCTACCACTCCTAAAACAGAACATGGCGGGCGCACTGCAAAACACTCCCATGTTCTGTCTTCAGTGCCTGAACCGCCGCTCATTAGTGCAGCGCCAGCCGCATCTCCTCACGCTGACCGCACACGCACTTCCTTTTAGGAGCGGGGCAAGGACTGTATTACACATCAGAGAAACCTCTCATCTCCGCCGTTATTCCCGTGAATGCTGCGATCAAAGCTGACTGCAGCATTCATGCATCCCTAATGTGCACACACAAAATTAGAAACCTCTGAAAATACGGAGCTATTTTCAAGGGAAAACAGCTCCCGATTTTCAGCCGGCTTTTAATCATACCCGTATTTTTCGCTACGTTTTTTACGGCTGGTTTTCTATAGTCTATGAAAAACTGCTCCAAAAACGGCTGAAGAAGTGACATGCACTTCTTTTTCATGGCCGTTTTAAAACGGCCGCGTAAAAAACGCCCCGTCGGAACAGAACACCGTTTTTGGGCAGATGTTTGGAGGCGTTCTGCTTCCAATTTTTCAGCTGTTTTTCGGGAAGTTTACGGCCCGAAAAATTGCTGAAAACACTACGTGTGCACATACCCTTATTAGGCAGCTTGTTTTCCTAGAGATTAATCTGACTCTGAAAAGTCCCAAAAATTTAAAATGTCTTTCAGAGGGTTGCAGCACTCTTCAAATTACTAAGATATCGGGCGTGATCAACCAACGGGTCCGTGTGCAGTGCTTGATTTTCACGCACAGAACACGGACGAGTTTTACGCTAGTCTGAGCCCTTGAGGTATGTTCCCACACACAGGATATGCTGAAGATTTTCTGCAACAGAGAGTCTGCCCCAGAATCTCTAGAAGGCAGAGTTCACAAGGTGCGGATACGCTGCATAAAAGCATGCAGCGTATCCGCCCTGTGTGCTGCAGGGAATTTCGGGCGAAAAGCTGTACCAAACTGTGGTGCAGTTTTTCGCCCAGAATGTCCTTTGCGAAAAACTGCAGTTTTACGCTCGTCTGAATGAGCCCTTAGGCCCCATGCACACGACCGTGTTCGGTCCGTGATATACGGTCCGCATGTCCCGGACCGAACACAGTGCAGGGAGCCAGGCTCATAGCATCATACTTATCTATGATGCTAGGTGTCACTGCCTGTCCGCTGAACTACTGTCCCGTACTGAAAACATGATTACAGTAGGAGACAGTTGTCCCGCAGCGAGGCAGTGACACCTAGCATGATAGATAAGTATGATGCTATGAGCCCGGCTCCCTGCACTGTGTTCGGGCCGGGACATGCGGACCGTATATCACGGAAAAAACACGGTCATGTGCATGGGTCCCTTAGGGTATGTTCCCACACAAAGATTAGATTTACGCTGAAGTATGAGATTTTTTTATTTTATGAGTTGTATTTTTTGCGGCAGAACACGCTGCAAAAAAAACGAAACAACTGCTATTTGTTGCGAGTTTTACCTCCCCATTGAATTCAATGGGGGAAAACCCGCAAAAAATAAGCAGCGTTTACGCAAATACAATTGACATGCTGCGGAATAAAATTCTGCACCGCAGGTCAGTTTCGGAGCGTCTTTTCCGCTCAGTATTTATGCAGCATGTGGATGAGATTTGTTTAATCTCATCCACTTTGCTGCTATTGTACTTGCTTCAACAAGTTCAGTTGCGGAAAAAACGCAGGATTTTGGCAACGTGTGAACTGACCCGAAAAACGCTGGTAAATCAGTCACAGAAATCCGGACCAAATAGTGTGCTTTTCCTGCTCATATTGCTGTGGAAAAGCTGCATTTTTTCAATAGCAGTTTTACCTGCAGGTTAAAGCGGAGTTCACACGGGGCAGATAAACTGCATAAAAGCACGCAGAGTATCAGCCCTGTGCCCCACAGGGAATCCCGGGCGAAAAAGCGCAAACTGTGGTGCAGTTTTTCGCCCGGAATGTCCATTCTGGAAAAACCGCAGTGTTTACACAACATGTGAACTGACCCTTAGGGGGGATTCACACGAGCGTGTATTCGGTCCGTGCGGGCCGCGTGGTTTTCACGCGCCACGCACAGACCAATACAAGTCTATGGGGCAGTACAGACAGTCCGTGCTTTTTGCGCAGCGTTTGTCAGCTGCGCAAAAAGCGCGACAGGTTCAATATCTCCGCGTATTTCGCGCATCACGCACCCATTGAAGTCAATGGGTGCGTGAAAGCCACGCAGGTCGCACGGAAGCACTTCCGTGCGAACCGACTGAAACAGCGCACCAGCTGTCAAAAGGATGAATGTAACCAGAAAAGCACCACGTGCTTTTCTGTTTCCAAATATCCAAATGGAGTGTCTTTGAGATGAGCGAAACCGGACAATCGAACCGAACTTCACCGGGTTCGGCCGAACTCGTTTTGGCCGAACCCAGCAAAAAAATTTCCGGTACGCGACGTCCGGAGATAGTCACTGTCCAGGGTGCTGAAAGAGTTAAACTGTTTCAGCACCATGGACAGTGACTACCGATCCCAATAAACATGAACCTGTAAAAAAAAACAAAGTTCTGACTTACCGATAACTCCAGGCTTCTTCCTCCAGTCTGACCTCCCGGGATGACAATTCAGTCCAAGTGACAGCTCCAGCCAATCACAGGCCAAGCACAGGCTGCAGCGGTCACATGGACTGCCGCGTCATCCAGGGAGGTGGGGCCCGATGTCAAGAGAGGCGCGTCACCAAGGACGCGTCACCAAGGACGCGTCACCAAGGCAACGGCCGGGAAGTTCTCGGTAAGTACGAACTTTTTCTTTTTTTTTAACAGGTTGCTGTATATTGTGTTCGGCATTCACTGTCGAGGGTGCTGAAAGAGTTACTGCTGATTAGTTAGCTCTTTCAGCACCTTGGACAGTGACAGGCGTCGACTAGCCTCATCTCTATGATGGCGGCTGCGCGAAAATCACGCAGCCCCGCATCATACACGGATGACACACGCAGCTGTCAAATGTTTTTTGCGCGCGCAAAACGCTGCGTTGTTTGCGCGCGCAAAAACGCAACGTCCGTCTGTATCTGCCCTCACTGTTATAGCAAAATATATGTGCACCTGCAGATTTCTAGCGGTTTTTACTGCGTTTCCTCTGCGTAAACTCTGTGAAAACGGCAACAAAGATCTGTGGCAGAATTTCTGTTCCCCATTGAAGCCTATGGGCCAAACATGCAGCATCTCCACACAGAAAACTGCGGCATAAATTGACATGCTGCGGAATTGAAAAACGCACCGCTGAACACTTTCCGCAACTCTTGAGAGGTGTTTTTTTCCACAGTGTGGGCATGAGATTTCCTAAATCTCATTCACTTTGTTGCTACAGTAAATGCTGTGGAATTTCCTCACAGAATTCCGTTTGCAGGAATTCTGCAGCGTTTACGCTACGTAGGAACCCAGCCTTACTGTACCTGGAGATGGTTTTGGACACTGCCCCTTTATATATACTTTAACCGATTGGATTGGTTGTTGCGTTACATAGTTACATAGATTGTACGGTTGAAAAAAGATGCACGTCCATCAAGTTCAACCAAGGGATGTGAAAGGGGGAAGTTTAAAAATTTCTACACATAGGAGCTAATATTTTTTTGTTCTAGGAAATGATCTAAGACTTTTTTAAAGCCATCTACTGTCCCTGCTGTGACCAGCTCCTGCGGTAGACTATTCCATAGATTCACAGTTCTCACAGTAAAGGCGGCTTGTCGCCTCCGCAGGTTGAACCTTTCTTTTTCCAGACGGAAGGAGTGCCCCCTTGTTTTTTGAGGGGGTTTTACATGGAACAGGATTTCACCATATTTTTTGTATGTGCCATTCATATATTTATATAAATTAATCATGTCCCCCCTTAGTCGTCTTTTTTCAAGGCTAAATAGGTTTAATTCTTTTAATCTTTCCTCATAACTTAAATTCTCCGTGCCCCTTATTAGCTTCGTTGCTCTTCTTTGTATTTTTTCCAACTCCAGGGCATCCTTTCTATGAACTGGAGCCCAGAACTGGACTGCATATTCTAGATGAGGCCTCACTAATGCTTTGTAAAGTGGTAATATTACATCCCTGTCCCGTGAGTCCATGCCTCTTTTAATACACGACAATATCTTGCTGGCCCTTGAAGCAGCTGATTGACATTGTATGCTGTTATTTAGTTTATGATTTACAAGTACACCCAGATCCTTCTCAACAAGTGACTCCCCCAGTGTAGCTCCCCCTAGGACATATGATGCATGCAGGTTGTTCGTACCCAGGTGCATAACTTTCCATTTATCTACAATAAACTTCATTTGCCAAGTGGACGCCCAAACACTTAGGGTATGTGCACACGATAACTGCAATTACGTCTGAAATTACGTAGCTGTTTTCAGGAGAAAACAGCTCCTGAATTTCAGACGTAATTGCATGTACTCGTGTTTTGCGGGGCATCTTTTACGGACGGAATTTGGAGCTGTTCTTCATTGGAGTCAATGAAAAACGGCTCCAATTATGTCCCAAGAAGTGTCCTGCACTTCTTTTGACGAGGTTGTATTTTTATGCGCCGTCTTTTGACAGCGACGCATAAAATGACAGGTCGTCGGCACAGTACATCGTAAAGCCCATTGAAAGTAATGGGCAGATGTTTGCCAACGTTTTGGAGCCGTTTTTTCAGACGTAATTCGAGGCGTAAAATGCCTCCATTACGTCTGAAAAGAGGTCGTGTGAACCCAGCCTTAGTGTGTTCAAATTAGCTTGCAATTCACGAACATCTTCCATAGTCTGAACTATATTACATAGCTGCAAAAATAGAAATAGTGCTATTAATCCCATCCTCTATATCATTAATAAATAAGTTGAATAATAGTGGTCCCAACACTGAACCCTGTGGTACACCACTTATAACCGGGGACCATTCAAAGTAGAAATAATTTACCACAACTCTCTGGATATATACTTTCTAAATCTATAGTTCTTAATTTACCCATTAGATGTCTATGAGGGACAGTGTCAAATGCCTTTGCAAAGTCCAAAAACACAACATCCACAGCGGCCCTTCTGTCTAGGCTTCTGCTCACCTCTTCATAAAAACAAATCAGGTTGGTTTGACAGCTTCTGTCCTTCGTAAAACCGTGCTGGCTATCACTTATGATACTATTTATGGTAACATAATCCTGTATATAGTCCCTTAATAGCCCCTCAAACATTTTCCCCACAATGGATGTTAAGCTTACTGGTCGATAAATACCCGGGGACAACATAGAGCCCTTTTTGAAAATAGGCACCAGATTTGCCCTGCGCCAGTCCCTTGACACTATACCAGTCACAAGAAAATCTCTAAATATTATGAAGAGGGGGACAGAAATAACTGAACTAAGCTCCTTAAGAACTCTATGGTGTAACCCATCTGGTCCCGAGGCCTTGTGTACGTTTATTTAATTTAGCTTGCACCATATCTACATTCATCCAATTCAGTATATCAACTGATATATTAACAGCACTGGCACCAGCTACATCAGCTGCTCTTTCTTCTGTTGTATATACAGAGCTGAAGAACCCATTTAGTAACTCTGCCTTCTCTTGATCCCCTGTGACCAACTCCCCATTACCACTATCTAGGGGTCCCACATGTTTATACCTTGATTTTTTTGCATTTATATACTTGAAGAATTATTTGAGATTTGTTTTACTATCCTTGGCTACCTTCCTTTCATTTTAAATTTTTGCTGATTTTATTACCTTTTTACAGATTTTATTAAACTCTTTATATTTTACAAAGGCTACAGCTGTACCCTCAGATTTTTTGTCATATATTGCCCTTTTTACAGAAGGTGTAAGCCATGTGGGGTTTAATTTTAATCGTTTATACTTGTTACCTATAGGAATACATTTTGCACTATAATTACCCAAAGTAGATTTTAAAATCTCCCATTTATCATTTGTACCATTATTTGACATTAGCTCTTCCCAGTCTATATCCTGAATTGCAGCCCTCATCCTGGGGAAATTGGCCTTCTTAAAATTAAGTGTTTTTGCCCTCCCAGCCTGTGTTTGTTTTTTACAGTATAGGTAAAATGTAACTATATTGTGATCACGGTTACCGAGGTTTTCACGAACATTGACGTTTCCAACAAGCTCTGCATTATTAGAAATGACCAGATCCAACAGAGCTTCACCTCTAGTCGGGTCTTCCACAAACTGGCCCATACACTTTTCCTGCAACAGGTTGAGGAAATGTCTCCCCTTTGCAGTTGAAGCCGAACCATGACACCAATTAATATCCCGGTAATTATAATCTCCCATTATCACTACTGTACCAGCCTGTGCAGCACGCTTCATCTGTTTATATAGCTAGACTTCCATCTCCTCAGTTATATTGGGGGTCTATAGATTACACCAAAAGTAATTTTTGCAGTGTTTACCTCCCTTTGTAATTCCACCCACAAGGTTTCAACCTCCTCACAATCTTCACCCTCTAATGTCTCATTCACACTCACCTTCATATCGCTTCTCACATAGACATACACCACCACCTTTCCTATTTGCCCTGTCTTTCCGAAATAGTGTAAAACCCTGTAGATTTACAGCCCAATCATGTGAAGAGTCCAGCCATGTTTCAGCAACACCAACTATATCTATATTTTCTTCCAGTACCAAGGCCTCCAGCCAGGGGCGTAACTAGGAAAGACTGGGCCCCATAGCAAACTTTTGACTGGGGCCCCCCCTCCACTGGGTAACACATAACCCCCCCTTGTAGATAGTGCCTCCCTATAGCTTCCACCACACAGCGCCCCCCTATAGATAGCGCCATACACAGCCCCCTGTAGATGACGCCTTACAGAGTCCCCCCTGTAGATGACGCCATACAGAGTTGCCCCTGTAGATGACGCCATACAGAGTCCCCCTGTAGATGACGCCATACAGAGTCCCCCCTGTAGATGACGCCATACAGAGTCCCCCCTGTAGATGACGCCATACAGAGTCCCCCCTGTAGATGATGCCATACTGAGTCCCCCCTGTAGATGACCCCATACAGAGTCCCCCCTGTAGATGATGCCATAAACCCCCCCAAAAAAAAAAAACTGCCTATAGTTTGTCCTACAAAAGACATGCATCCCCTATCCACAGGATAGGGGATACATGTGTGATCGCTGACAGCAATAAGGGGAACGGGGGACCGAAAGTCCCCACGAAGTTCTCCATGACAAACCTCGGACTTCTGGCGTCTGCGCAGTTCAATAAAAATGAAAGGTGCGCCACAAGTGCGACAAGTGCACAATTAATTTATATGGAGCTGCAGACAGACCCCGGAAATCCGAGGTTTGTCATGGAGAACTTCGGGGGACTTTTGATCCCCCGTTCTCCTTATCGCTGGACGTCCCAGCGATCACACATGTGTCCCCTCTCCTGTGGATAGGGGATGCATGTGTTTTGTAGGAACAACCCCTTCAGTGGCGTCGCGCTGTAGCAGCCATAGCAGCTGCTAGCGGAGCCTCCGACCATGCTGCGGGCACCGTAGCAGCCGCTACGGCTGCTATAGCGGTAGTTACGCCACTGCCTCCAGCTCCCCCATTTTGCTTGCTAGACTTCTGCCATTTGTGAACATACACTTTAACTTGCCTTTAAATGTTTTACTTTCAGTATCAGAAATGTGATTATTTGACATTTGGGCATTTTTATTTTCACTGCTGTTTTGTAATGAAAGACTCTCCTTATCTTGTTGCCTAGTCCTCTCCCCACAGTCTGTTTCTCCCCCCCACCAATATAGTCTGACCCCTCTCTAACCTAACTACCCCTTTATTTTCTACATTGGCCTCCCTCCTCAGCCCTAGTTTAAATACTCCACCACCCCAGCTAGAATTCTCTCCCCTAGCACAGCGGACCCCCCTCCATTTCGGTGCAAATCATCTGCAGAATACAGTTTGTACCCCAATGAAAAGTCAGCCCAGTGCTCTAGGAACCCAAAGCCTTCTCCTCTACACCAAGACTGAAGCCATGCATTTAACTTCCTGAGCCCCCACTGTCTTTCCTGTTATGCGCATGGCATAGGCAGTATTCCTGAGAATACTACCTTGGAAGTCCTTCCCTTCAGCTTGTAGCCTAGTTCTTTAAAATTATTCTTAAGGCTCCTCCGCCTACCATTTATTCTGTCGTTCGTACCCACATGGACCACGACAGCTGGATCATCACCCGCCCCTCCCAGCAATTTGTCCACCCGTTCCACCACATGCCGAACCCTGGCACCAGGGAGACAGCAAACCATTCGGTTGAGGCGGTCTTGGTGACAAATTATTCTATCCGTCTTCTTGATTATAGAATCCCCTACAACTATCAATTGTCTTGCCTTACCTGCATTACCATCCCACGACTACTAGCTGGGCTGTTCTGCCGGCTGTTAGGGAGATCAGTATCCACTAGGGCTGCCATTTCTGAGACCGACACCCTCACATCATCACCCAACTTGGCAATTTTGCTTGGAATGTCAGAAACAGGATTGGTCTTCCTTTTCTTGGACCCCTTTCTACTGCCCCTAACTACATTAACCCAGCTACTTGCCTGCTCCTGCTCACCCATGTCTTCACTCTCCAGTTCTATCCCACTAACTGCATGCTCCGTGAGCAGCAAGCTCAGCTCAAGATTGTCTATCTTCCTCAGTGTTGCATTCTGCTCCTCCAGATCTCTAATGGGAGCTTCCAGGCGAACAACATGCTGACATCTGCCACAGAGGTATTCACCCTGGGACTCTGGCTCCAGTCGTGCATACATATGGCAAACTATGCACTAAAGAAAACCTCCAATCTTGCTATCCATTATCCGAGTTACAACAAAACAGTGAACAATTGTCAAAGTAAAAGAAGAGTACTTACTGTGGCTTTAACTTCTCTTTTTAAATTTGTTTTAGAACTCCACTTATATCACAAGCCACTTAAACCACCAAGCTCAGACAGAGCCAAAGTGTTCACATAGTGGTTTCTACTCTGGCGGGTAGGAGCCTGTTATGGTGTACCGCCTCACTTGGCACATTCGTCCCTTATATAGGGATTGTTGGAACCAGGGGCGTAGCCAAAGGCTCATGGGCCCCGATGCAAAAGTTCTTATTGGGCCCCCCCCGCAAACTCCTCATGGCCGACGGTCCGCAGCTTTCAGCTGCATCGCTGGGTCTCCTAAGTGACCCAACAATGCAGCACTAGCAGCCGGGGCGTCACTAAGGCTGGGTTCACACACCCTATTTACGGACGTAATTCGAGCGTTTTAGCATTGAATTATGTCCGAAAATGCGGCTCAAAAGCGTTGGCAAACATCTGCCCATTCATTTGAATGGGTCTTACGATGTTCTGTGCCGACGGTCATTTTTTTTACGCGCCGCTGTCAAAAGGCGGCGCGTAAAAAAGACGCCCGCGTCAAAGAAGTACCTGTCACTTCTTCAGACGTAAATGGAGCCGTTTTCCATTGACTCCATGAAAAAACAGCTCCATTTACATCCGTAATGGACGCTGCGAAAGACGCCTGCACATGCCTTTACGGCTGAAATTACGGTGCTGTTTTCTCCTGAAAACAGCACCGTAATTTCAGCCGTAATGGACGCTGCCATGTGAACATACCCTCAGGGCTTAAAATGTCAGGGGAAATAGCCCCAATACATATGTGTCCGCCCAAAAAAAATGTGTGTATAGGAGACAGCATATCTATAGCACTACGACCCTATAAACTATGGATAGGATTAGATACAGTGGCTCAGCAGACAGTATCACACATGATAGGATTAGATACAGTGCCTGAGCAGACAGTATCACACATGATAGGATTAGATACAATGGCTGAGCAGACAGTATCACACATGATAGGATTAGATGCAGTGGCCCAGCAGACAGTATCACACATGATAGGATTAGATACAGTGGCTGAGCAGACAGTATCACACATGATAGGATTAGATACAGTGGCCCAGCAGACAGTATCGCACATGATAGGATTAGATACAATGACTCAGCAGACAGTATCACACATGATAGGATTAGATACAGTGGCTCAGCAGACAGTACCACACATGATAAGATTAGATACAGTGGCTCAGAAGGCAGTATCACACATGATAGGATTAGATACAGTGGCTCGGCAGACAGTATCACACATGATAGGATTAGATGCAGTGGCCCAGCAGACAGTATCACACATGATAGGATTAGATACAGTGGCTGAGCAGACAGTATCACACATGATAGGATTAGATACAGTGGCCCAGCAGACAGTATCGCACATGATAGGATTAGATACAATGACTCAGCAGACAGTATCACACATGATAGGATTAGATACAGTGGCTCAGCAGACAGTACCACACATGATAAGATTAGATACAGTGGCTCAGAAGGCAGTATCACACATGATAGGATTAGATACAGTGGCTCGGCAGACAGTATCACACATGATAGGATTAGATACAGTGGCTGAGCAGACAGTATCACACATGATCGGATTAGATACAGTGGCTCGGAAGGCAGTATCACACATGATAGGATTAGATACAGCGGCTGAGCAGACAGTATCACACATGATAGGATTAGAGATAGGGCCCAGCAGACAGTATCACACATGATTGGATTAGATACAGTGGCTCAGCAGACAGTATCACACATGATAGGATTAGATATAGAGCCCAGCAGACAGTATCACACATGATAGGATTAGATACAGGGCCCAGCAGACAGTATCACACATGATTGGATTAGATACAGGGCTCAGCTTGCTGACATTGCGGCTCCAGTGCTGGACCCAGGAAAGGTAAGAATAATAATTTTGCTTCTTTATGTGTTACGGATTATTTTTGTGTGTTTGTGTTTTTTTACAGGTTCGGTTGTTGGACTTCGGATTCGAGGACTTCAATGACGGCGTTTTTTTATTCTCAATAAAATGGTTAATGAGGGTTGTGTTTTTTTACTTCAATAAAATATTTTTTCTATGTGCTTGTATCTTTTTAAACTTTATTATCACAGCCTTAGTAATGGCCGCTGGCTGATTGACAACCTCCATTACTAGGGGAGGGCTTAATGTTAGCCGGTGTAGACGCCAACACTAACCCCCATTATTACCCCGGTACCCACCGCCACCAGGGATGCTGGGAAGAGTCGGGTACGAACCAGTACCCGACTATCTGTAGTGACGGTCAGGTACCAGGGCGGCCGCAGGCTGGTAGTATTAGGCTGGGGAAGGCCAAAAACAGTGGCACCTACCACCCTGGTAATGCTGCCTGCTGCTGCTGTGTTGTATCTGGCTGGTTATGAAAATTGGGGGGACCCCACATCTTTCTTTACAATTATTTTTTATTTAATTTTTTTTAAAATTACGTGTGGTCCCCCCCATTTTTCATAACCAGCCAGCTACAATAAAGCAGCAGCAGCCTAGCATTACCAGGGTGGGAAGGGCCACTGTATCTGGCCTTTCCCCTCCTGATAATACCAGCCTGCGGCCACCCCAGTGGCCGACCATCACTACAGATGGTCAGGTACTGGATGGTACCCGGCTCTTCCCAGCACCCCTGGTGGCGGTGGGTACCGGGGTAATAAATGGGGTTAGTGTTAGCCTCTGCACCGGCTAACACTAAGCCTCACCTTAACAATGGATGCTGTCAATCAGCCGGCGGCCATTACTAAGGCGGTAGTAATATAGTTTTAAAAAAAACACAAAGACATAGAAAAAATATTTTATTGAAATAAAAAAAAACCCACACAACCCTCATTAACCATTTTATTGATAATAAAAAAAAAGCCGTCATCGAAGTAGTCCTGGAATCCGCTGTAGTCCAACGACCGAACCTGTAAGAAAACACACAAGAAAAACGATTAGTAACACATGTGCTAGGCTTAGATACAGGACCCATGTGTGATACTGTCTGTGGGACCCTGTATCTAAGCCTACCACAAGGTAGGCTTAGATACAGGGTCCAGCAGACAGTAATCTTATACAGTATAAGATTACTGTGTGCTGGAGCCCTGTATCTAAACCTACAGTGTGGTAGGCTTAGATACAGGGTCCCACAGACAGGATCACACATGGGCCATGTATCTAAGCCTATCATGTGATTGGCTTAGATACAGGGCCCAGCAGACAGCATCACACAATCTGTGATCCTGTCTCATGGGCCCCCTAAGCCTGCTACATCGTAGGCTTAGGGGTTGTGCAGTCCCTAAACATTGATGGCCTATCCTCAGGATAGGCCATCAATAAGCTGATGTGTTGGGGTCCGATTCCCGGGACCCGCCAATCAGCTGTTTTGAAAGGGCCGCAGCACTCGTACGAGAGCTGCTCCCCCTTCATTTCACTACTCGCTCACACTGTGAATCGCCGACACCGGAATGAAGTGACCGGAATGAAGGGGAACAGCTCTTGTACGAGTGCTGCGGCCCTTTCAAAACAGCTGATTGGCGGGTCCCTGGAGTCGGACCCCGCCAGTCAGGGCTAATCTTACCTTCCTCTTCAGCCGCGGCGGTAGTTCTGTCGTCTCGATGCTGTGCGCGGCGCATAGCGCTGTGACGTCATGCGCTGCGCACAGCGCTTGACGTCAGGACCACCGCTGCGATCCGGAACCAGGAAGGTAAGTACAGTCTGTTACTATAGTAACAGGGGCCCGCGGCCCGCGTTACTATAGTAACTTTTTATTGATTTGGTGCGGGGGGCTGTGGGCCCCCCTGGCTTCGGGGGCCCGGTCGCAATTGCGACCGCTGCGACCCCTATAGCTACGCCAGTGGTTGGAACTAAACAGATGTTGTACAACCAGTCACTGAAAAAAAAAAAAACACACCACTTGTCATGACAGCCCTATATGTGTTCTTTTATCTTGTGAACAAACTCGAGTTTGCCACATAGTTGGATACGTTTTCCTCCATTTTTCTTTTTAAATATTGCCCATCACTCCAGTAGTTTATTTTTTCCTCTCTGACTAATTTTATATTAGAACAAAATGCTGTCCAAAATGACAGACACGAGACGACTGCTTCTTTAACAAGACATAATCATATGTACAGGCAAATGCATCTATAGCGTCTATGCATGCACAGCTTCACTTCTCTTTTTTCTACGCCACCCAAATTTAATCATGTGGCATATTTCTAGCAAAATAACCTTTTAACCATTGTTTCCTATATTTCATGTGGAAATGTAATAAGAATCTGAAGAAAACATTATTGTCTGAAATAATACCCATTATTCCCTCTTAACATTTTTTATATCAGCATGCTCACTACACCACTATATGAATACCTTTAGGGGTCTAGTTTTTAAAATGGGGTAATTTCTGGCCTCTAAATTCATGGTATGTTACTTAGATTCAATTGTGCCCTGACAGACAAAGGGTGCTCCCTCTCTTTTTGGCCACATGTCTAGTAAGCAGATTGAGACCATAATGGGGGTATTTTTGAACACAGGGGAAACAGGGTGAAATATTTTGGGGTGTGATTCTTCATTCTCATGTTCGCTTTACAAAGTAATCAGTCTTTAAAATTATACATTTGTGAAAGAAACTGAAATTCTATATTTTTTACACCTGCTTTGCATTAATTCTTACAAAAAACAACTGTGGGTCAAAATACTTAACACCCCTTAATAAGTAAATACCTGAAGGGGAGTAGTTTTTAAAATAGGGTCATTTATGGGGGGTTCCATCATTCTGACACCTATGAGCCAACTTGGCTTGGTGAAGGAAAACAAAATGTACTTCAAAATTTATAAAATTATTAAAATTGCAAGTCTTCCAAATTGCTGAAAATGTTATTTTTTTTTTCAGAAGTGCTGCCAAAATAAAGTAAAGAGATGGAAATATATATTTCATTAAGAAAATGTGTAGGGTTGCACGATGAATCGAAACTTCCATACTGTGCACCCTCAAACGGTTCAATACCGTTATTTTATGTATTTTGATATGAAGCTTTGCTGCCGCACAGTTTCGCCTTGTAACACATGAATATAGTTAGAGCGGGGCTGCGGCTGTATACTACAGTCATTGCCCTGCTTCTGTGTCCTGACAAGTGTGTGTGCACTCAGCATCTCTCATCTCCGACGCTATTCCCCTGATTGCTGCGATCAAAGCCGAACGGTCTAATTTGAGGTCCATCTGCCCTGGAAAGGCCCAAAAATGAGTTAACCTTCAAGGAAGTCGGAAACTTAGGGTTTCCAAGATTTGAAGGAATCTCAACTCACAAATATTTAGAGGCTCTCGACTGTCAGCGAAAAAGAAAGGCATCTCGTACTGTAAATCAGAGACATCCGAAGAGAACAATGTAATATTAGGAATCTCAGACTTTTTGAGATTGACCTTAAAGGTAGGTATGTTGACCTTCCTGAGGGTCAATTGTCACAAAAAAATTCAGATTACATTGAGGCACATCCGCTACCTAAACTCTCACCTGACAATCTCTTATTTGGAGGAGGACTTTCAACGGGAGAATTGGATGTTGTGATTAAAGATCTTAAAACTGGTAAGAGCCTGACGTATTTGCTCCTAGATTCTATAAAGTTTTTCATTTGGTATTGGGCCCTTCAATGCTGGAGTCTTTTAATGGGGTTTTAGCGATTAGCCCTTTTTCCTCTTGGCACACATTACAATTTTGCCAAAGCCATGCAAAGATCCCTCGGTTTGTGGAAATTTCTGTCCAATATCCCTGATTATTCTAGACTTAAAGATTTACTGCAAAATGCTAGCTTTACACTGAGACCTCATATTTCTTCCTTGATAAATAAGGAAGAGGTGGGATTTGTACGAGGATGTGAGGCACGATATAATACGATCAAAACACTGTCCCTGATTTCTCAGGCTCGCTCCCAGGGAATCCCTCTTTGCCTTTTATTCACTGATGCTAAAAAGGCCTTTGATCGAGTGAGTTGAGGGTTCCTGGAGGCGACTCTACAAAGTCTGGGGGATACATTCATCCCAGAATTATGTCTCTTTACCATGGTCCTCAGGGACAAGTTTGGATTAATGGATCTTTGTCAGATCCTTTTAAGAATAAAAATGGGACGCGACAGGAATGCCCACTTCTGCCTCTTCCTTACATCTTGGACATGGAGGTATTGTCAAACCTTCTTCGAGATAATGAATCTATTAGGGTTATTTCATATTGGGGATAAACAACATAAATTTGCTTTATATGCGAATGATCTATTGATCTCTTCTCACCAAGAGTTGGACTGCCGGTGATAATTGTCACATTGGGAACGTGGACCCACTGGGCCGTACCACCTTGACAGTATGGCAGCTGGCCAACAGGACACAGGTCACAGTCTATAGTTCGTATAGGTGTACCTGTGGTAGCTCAGACAGTAGCAAGACAGGCTCAGCTGGGACTTAGGCAGCAGGCGGACACCAGGCGTGGTGAAGCAGGACAGGCGTGGTACTCAGCGCAGAACGACTCCAACTCAATACGGCACTTGACCAGGATAGCACAGGATGCAGGTTACAGGTAGAAGGAACGGGACACATTGGGAACTGGAAAACACTTAGGAGACCATTTGCATAGACAGACTAGGGTAACGACAACAAAGCTCAGGCAAGGCAGGAAGGGGCTGGACCCCTCTTATAGTCATGGGCCTCATGGGCTAATTTTGTACATTAATTAAGGTGCGCGCCTTGGCCCTTTAAGAGGACCTACGGGACCCGGTCGGGAGAAGCGGAAGTGAGTGCTGGCGTCTCCTGAGGAGGAGACGGGGATCAGCGCTCACAGATCCATGGCTGTGGCCGTCAAGAGGTGAATGAGCCTAACGGCCCGCGGCCATAGGCATGACAGTAATGAGGGAATTTGATTTGTTTGGAGCTTTAAGTAATTTTAACCCCTTCCCGCTCCTTGACGTACTATTACGTCATGGCAGCTGTATCGTTCGCGCTCCATGCTGTAATAGTACGTCACGGGAGTAACGGCCGTTTCGGCCGTCCTCCCGACACATACAGGAGCTGTGACGCTGCTGTCTTGTTCAGCAGCTGTCACAGCTCCTACAGCGGGGACCGATCGCTGTGTCCCCGCTGATTAACCCCTTAAAAGCCGCGTTCTATAGAGATCGCGGCTTTTTAGGGGTTAAGCTGCCATCGCCGGCCTGCTACGCGATAGCGGCCGGCGATGGTGACTATGGCAACCGGACACCAAACAATGGCGTCCGGCTATGCCATAGACGGAAGCCTAGTGGGTCCTGACAACGTCAGGACCCACTATGCTTGCTGTCAGTGAGTAGCTGACAGTTCTAATACACTGCACTACGCATGTAGTGCAGTGTATTAGAATTGCAATCAGGGCCTCCTGCCCTCAAGTCCCCTAGTGGGACAAAGTAATAAAGTAAAAAAAAAGTAAAAAAAAGATGTGTAAAAATAAGAAAATAAAAGATTTAAAAGTAATAAAAGTAAAAATCACCCTTTTTCCCTTATCAGTCCTTTATTATTAATAAAAATATATAAAAAACAAATAAACTATACATAATTGGTATCGCCGCATCCGTAACAGCCTGAACTACAAAATTATTTCATTATTTATCCCGCACGATGAACGCCGTAAAATAAAATAATAATAAACCGTACCACAATCACAATTGTTTGGTCACTTCACCTCCCAAAAAATGGAATAAAAAGAGATCAAAAAGTCGCATGTACCTAAAAATGGTACTGATCGAAACTACAGTTCGTTACGCAAAAAATAAGTCCTCACACGGCTTTATTGATTGAAAAATAAAAAAGTTCTGGCTCTTAGAATAAGCGAACACAAAAAGTGAATGATTGTTTACAAAAAGTATTTTATTGTGCAAACGCCATAAGACATAAAAAAAACTATAAACATCTGGTATCGCCATAATCGTATCGCCCCGCAGAATAAAGTGAATATTTTATTTATAGCGCACGGTGAATGCTGTAAAAAAAAGAATAAAAAAACAATAGTAGAATTGCTGTTTTTTAGTCACCACGCCACCTAAAAATAGAATAAAAACTGATCAAAAAGCCGCATGCACCCCAAGAAAACTACAATGCATTCCTCAAGGGGTCTAGTTTCCAAATTGGGGTCAGTTTTGGGGGGTTTCCAATGTTTTGGCACCACAAGACCTCTTCAAACCGGACATGGTGCCTAATAAAAAAGAGGCCTCAAAATCCACTAGGTGCTCCTTTGCTTCTGTGGCCGCTGCTTCAGTCCATTACCACACTAGGGCCACATGTGGGATATTTCTAAAAACTGCAGAATCTGGGCAATACGTATTAATTTGCGTTTCTCTGATAAATCCTTTTGTGTTATAAAAAAAATGGTATAAAGAGGATTTTCTGTCAAAAAAAAAAATGTAAATTTCACCTCTACTTTGCTCTAAATTTTTGTGAAACACCTAAAGGGTTCATAAACTTTCTAAATGCTGTTGTGAATACTTTGAGGGGTCTAGTTTCTAAAATGGGGTATTTCATAGGGGTTTCTAATATATAGGCCCACTCAAAGCAACTTCAGAACTGAACTGGAACCAAAATAAATAAATAAATGAGGCAATACTTCGCTTCTTACATTATACTGATAATGAGCCGTGCCCACCCTGAGATGACCCCAGTTTTGACCGTTTGTATAAACGGAGACCCCTATTAGACCGTTCCAGTGCCCTGTTTTCCCCAGCATACACCCCGAGAAGTGTATTTCTATTGATGAGTCCCTGGTACATTTTAAAGGGAGGGTTCAATTCCGCGAGTACCTGCCGGGTAAGAGGGCAAGGTATGGCGTGAAGATGTATAAGCTGCGAGAGTGCATCCGGGTATACCTACAGGTTTAGGATATATGAAGGAAAGGCCACCCCCAAACCAGACTGCATCCTGGACTACAATAGGTACATGGGAGGGATGGACTTGTAAGATCAAATCCTGAAGCCCTACAGCGCCATGCAGTGTGGTATAAGAAGCTGGCCGGGCACATCATACAGATGGCTTTGTACAATGTGTACGTGCTACGTCGATGTGCAGGCCAGACGGGAACTTTCCTGGAATTTCAAGAGGTGATTATCAAGAACCTAATCTTTAGGGACCAAGAAGGGGGGGCACCCAGTACTTCTGGAAGCGGGGCCACACGCATCGTACCAGGGCGGCAACACTTTCCAGGGGAAGTTCCCCAAACTGGCAAGAAGGGAAAAAGTCAAAAGAGGTGCAAAGTCTGCTATAAGACGGCGATAAGGGATGACACAATATATCAATGTGACACGTGTCCCGAATAACCAGAGCTCTGTATGAAAGAGTGTTTTAAAATTTATCATACATCCCTTGGTTTATAATTTACCCCAATTTTACTTACCCTGATGCACTCCGCACAGCTTATCCCCCCTCGTCTTTCCCCTCTGAGCCCTGCTGTGTGCCCAGGCAGCTGATAACAGCCACATGTAGGGTATTGCCATACCCGGGAGAACCCACATTACAGTTTATGGGGTGTAGGTCTCCGGTCAAAATGCTCACTACACCTCTAGATGAATGCCTTAAGGGTGTAGTTTTTAAAACAGGGTCACTTCTTGCGGGTTTCAACTGTACTGGTACCTCAGGGGCTTCTGCATACATGACTTCACACTAGAAAATCCCCAGTAGGCCAAATGGTGGTCCTTTCCTTCTGAGCCCTCCCATTGGCCCAAACGGCAGTTTATCACAACAAATGGGGTATTGCGGCACTCAGAACAAATTGCGCAACAGAATGGGGTATTTTGTTTCTTGTGAAAATAAGAATTTTTGAGCTAAAATGACATATTATTGGAAAAAATATATATTTATTTAATTCCCAGCCCAATTCAAATAAGTTCTGTGAAGAAACTATGGTGTCTAAATGGTCACATTACCCATAAATGAATTCCTTGAGGGGTGTAGTTTCCAAAATGGGGTCACTTCTGGTGGGTTTCCATTGCTTTGATACCTCTGGGGCTCTGCAAATGCGACATGGCAGCCGAAAACCAATGCAGCAAAATCTGGACTCCAAAGAACACACAGCGCTCCTTCCCTTCTGAGGCCTCCCATGGGCCCAAACGGCAGTTTATTGCCACAAATGGGGTATTGATGCACTCAGGAGAAATTGGGCAACAAAATTGAGCATTTTGTTCCCTGTGAAAATAAGAAATTTTGATCACAAATGACATTTTATTGGAAAAAATGACATTTTTTTCATTTCACAGCCCAATTCAAATACGTGCTGTGAAAAAACTGTGCGGTCAAAATGGTAACAACAACCATAAATGAATTCCTTGAGGGGTGTAGTTTCCAAAATGGGGTCACTATTGGGGGATTCCTACTGTTTTGGCACCTCAACACCTCTTCAAACCCGGCATGCTGCCTAAAATATATTCTAATAAAAAAGAGGACTCAAAATACACTAGGTGCTTCTTTGCTTCTAGGCCTTGTGTTTTAGTCCACGAGCGCAGTAGGGCCACATGTGGGACATTTCTAAAAACTGCATAATCTGGACAATACATATTTAGTAGTGTTTCTCTGGTAAAACCTTCTTTGTTACAGAAAAAAAAATGAATAAAATTGAAATTCCGCAAGAAAAATGAAATTTGCAAAGTTCACCTCCACTTTGCTTTAATTCCTGTGAAATGCCTGAAGGGTTAAAAAACTTTCTAAATGCTGTTTTGAATACTTTGAGGGGTCTAGTTTTTAAAATGGGGTGTTTTATCAGGGTTTCTAATACATAGGCCCCTCAAAGCCACTTCAGAACTGAACAGGTACCTTAAAAAAAAGGCTTTTGACATTTTCTTAAAAATATGAGAAATTGCAGTTTATGTTCTAAGCCTTGTAACGTCCAAGAAAAATAAAAGAATGTTCAAAAAACGATGCCAATCTAAAGTAGACATATGGGAAATGTGAACTAGTGACTATTGTGGGTGGTATATCCGTCTGTTTTACAAGCAGATGCATTTAAATTCTGAAAAATGCAATTTTTTCAAAATTTTCTCAAAATTTTGCAATTTTTCACCAATAAACACTGAATATATCGACCAAATTTTACCACGAACATGAAGCCCAATGTGTCACGAGAAAACAATCTCAGAATCGCTTGGGTAGGTTTAAGCATTCCCACGTTATTACCACATAAAGTGAAATATGTCAGATTTGAAAAATGGGCTCTGAGCCTTAAGGCCAAAACTAGGCTGCGTCCTTAAGGGGTTAAGGCCTCGCTAGTACCAGTGTGGGAGACTGTCTGGGAATCCGTGGTGCGGTTGACTTTTTATTATGTCGTTTAGATTTTGTTTCACAATAGATTAAATAGGACTCTGGATTAAAGCATTTAACGTCAATGGCCATTCTAAGCTGAATGTGCCTGCTCTCGTCAGATCGCAGAAGTTACACAGCTTAAGGCCTCGCTAGTACCAGTGTGGGAGACTGTCTGGGAATCCGTGGTGCGGTTGACTTTTTATTATGTCGTTTAGATTTTGTTTCACAATCGATTAAAAGGACTATGGATTAAAGCATATAATGTCAATGGCCATTCTAAGCTGAATGTGCCTGCTCTCGTCAGATCGCAGAAGTTACACAGCTTAAGGCCTCGCTAGTACCAGTGTGGGAGACTGTCTGGGAATCCGTGGTGCGGTTGACTTTTTATTAAGTCGTTTAGATTTTGTTTCACAATAGATTAAATAGGACTATGGATTAAGGCTTTTAATGTCTATGGCCATTCTAAGCTGAATGTGCCTGCTCTCGTCAGATCGCAGAAGTTACACAGCTTAAGGCCTCGCTAGTACCAGTGTGGGAGACTGTCTGGGAATCCGTGGTGCGGTTGACTTTTTATTATGTCGTTTAGATTTTGTTTCACAATAGATTAAAAAGGACTATGGATTAAAGCATTTAATGTCAATGGCCATTCTAATCTGAATGTCCCTGCTCTCGTCAGATAGCAGAAGTTACACAGCTTAAGGCCTCGCTAGTACCAGTGTGGGAGACTGTCTGGGAATCCGTGGTGCGGTTGACTTTTTATTATGTCGTTTAGATTTTGTTTCACAATCGATTAAAAAGGACTATGGATTAAAGCATTTAATGTCAATGGCCATTCTAAGCTGAATGTGCCTGCTCTCGTCAGATCGCAGAAGTTACACAGCTTAAGGCCTCGTTAGTACCAGTGTGGGAGACTGTCTGGGAATCCGTGGTGCGGTTGACTTTTTTTTATGTCGTTTAGATTTTGTTTCACAATCGATTAAAAAGGACTATGGATTAATGCATTCAATGTCAATGGCCATTCTAAGCTGAATGTGCCTGCTCTCGTCAGATTGCAGAAATTACACAGCTTAAGGCCTCGCTAGTACCAGTGTGGGAGACTGTCTGGGAATCCGTGGTGCGGTTGACTTTTTATTATGTCGTTTAGATTCTGTTTCACAATAGATTAAATAGGACTATGGATTAAAGCATTTAACGTCAATGGCCATTCTAAGCTGAATGTGCCTGCTCTCGTCAGATCGCAGAAGTTACACAGCTTAAGGCCTCGCTAGTACCAGTGTGGGAGACTGTCTGGGAATACGTGGTGCGGTTGACTTTTTATTATGTCGTTTAGATTTTGTTTCACAATCGATTAAAAAGGACTATGGATTAAAGCATTTAATGTCAATGGCCATTCTAAGCTGAATGTGCCTGCTCTCGTCAGATCGCAGAAGTTACACAGCTTAAGGCCTCGCTAGTACCAGTGTGGGAGACTGTCTGGGAATCCGTGGTGCGGTTGACTTTTTATTATGTTGTTTAGATTTTGTTTCACAATAGATTAAATAGGACTTTGGATTAAGGCTTTTAATGTCAATGGCCATTCTAAGCTGAATTTGCCTTCTCTCGTTAGAACGCAGGAGTTACACAGCTTAACGCCTCACCAGTACCAGTGTGGGAGACTGTCTGGGAATCCGTGGTGCGGTTGACTTTTTATTATGTCGTTTAGATTTTGTTTCACATTCGATTAAAAAGGACTATGGATTAAAGCATTTAATGTCAATGGCCATTCTAAGCTGAATGTGCTTGCTCTCGTCAGATCGCAGAAGTTACACAGCTTAAGGCCTCGCTAGTACCAGTGTGGGAGACTCTCTGGGAATCTGTGGTGGGGTTGACTTTTTATTATGTTGTTTAGATTTTGTTTCACAATAGATTAAATAGGACTATGGATTAAGGCTTTTAAAGTCAATGGCCATTCTAAGCTGAATGTGCCTGCTCTCGTCAGATCGCAGAAGTTACACAGCTTAAGGCCTCGCTAGTACCATTGTGGGAGACTGTCTGGGAATCCGTGTTGCGGTTGACTTTTTATTATGTCGTTTAGATTTTGTTTCACAATCGATTAAAAAGGACTATGGATTAAAGCATTTAATGTCAATGGCCATTCTAAACTGAATGTGCCTGCTCTCATCAGATCGCAGAAGTTACACAGTTTAAGGCCTCGCTAGTACCAGTGTGGGAGACTGTCTGGGAATCCGTGGTGCGGTTGACTTTTTATTATGTCGTTTAGATTTTGTTTCACAATAGATTAAATAGGACTATGGATTAAAGCATTTAACGTCAATGGCCATTTTAAGCTGAATGTGCCTGCTCTCGTCAGTTTGCAGAAGTTACGCAGCTTAAGGCCTCGCTAGTACCAGTGTGAGAGACTGTCTGGGAATCCGTGGTGCGGTTGACTTTTTATTATGTCGTTTAGATTTTGTTTCACATTCGATTAAAAAGGACTATGGATTAAAGCATTTAATGTCAATGGCCATTCTAAGCTGAATGTGCCTACTCTCGTCAGATCGCAGAAGTTACACAGCTTAAGGCCTCGCTAGTACCGGTGTGGGAGACTCTCTGGGAATCTGTGGTGCGGTTGACTTTTTATTATGTTGTTTAGATTTTGTTTCACAATAGATTAAATAGGACTATGGATTAAGACTTTTAAAGTCAATGGCCATTCTAAGCTGAATGTGCCTGTTCTCATCTGATCGCAGAAGTTACACAGCTTAAGGCCTCGCTAGAACCAGTGTGGGAGACTGTCTGGGAATCCGTGGTGCGGTTGACTTTTTATTATGTCGTTTAGATTTTGTTTCACAATCGATTAAAAAGGACTATGGATTAAAGCATTTAATGTCAATGGCCATTCTAAGCTGAATGTGCCAGCTCTCGTCAGATCGCATAAGTTACACAGCTTAAGGCCTCGCTAGTACCAGTGTGGGAGACTGTCTGGGAATCCGTGGTGCGGTTGAATTTTTATTATGTCGTTTAGATTTTGTTTCACAATCGATTAAAAAGGACTATGGATTAAAGCATTTAATGTCAATGACTATTCTAAGCTGAATGTCCCTGCTCTGGTCAGATCGCAGAAGTTACACAGCTTAAGGCCTCGCTAGTACCAGTGTGGGAGACTGTCTGGGAATCCGTGTTGCGGTTGACTTTTTATTATGTAGTTTAGATTTTGTTTCACAATCGATTAAAAAGGACTATGGATTAAAGCATTTAATGTCAATGGCCATTCTAAGCTGAATGTGCCTGCTCTCGTCAGATCGCAGAAGTTACACAGCTTAAGGCCTCGCTAGTACCAGTGTGGGAGACTGTCTGGGAATCCGTGGTGCGGTTGACTTTTTATTATGTCGTTTAGATTTTGTTTCACAATCGATTAAAAAGGACTATGGATTAAAGCATTTAATGTCAATGGCCTTTCTAAGCTGAATGTGCCTGCTCTCGTCAGATCGCAGAAGTTACACAGCTTAAGGCCTCGCTAGTACCAGTGTGGGAGACTGTCTGGGAATCCGTGGTGCGGTTGACTTTTTATTATGTTGTTTAGATTTTGTTTCACAATCGATTAAAAAGGACTATGGATTAAAGCATTTAATGTCAATGGCCATTCTAAGCTGAATGTGCCTGCTCTCGTCAGATCGCAGAAGTTACACAGCTTAAGGCCTCGCTAGTACCAGTGTGGGAGACTGTCTGGGAATCCGTGGTGCGGTTGACTTTTTATTATGTCGTTTAGATTTTGTTTCACAATCGATTTAAAAAGGACTATGGATTAAAGCATTTAATGTCAAAGGCCATTCTAAGCTGAATGTGCCTGCTCTCGTCAGATCGCAGAAGTTACACAGCTTAAGGCCTCGCTAGTACCAGTGTGGGAGACTCTCTGGGAATCTGTGGTGCGGTTGACTTTGTATTATGTTGTTTAGATTTTGTTTCACAATAGATTAAATAGGACTATGGATTAAGGCTTTTAAAGTCAATGGCCATTCTAAGCTGAATGTGCCTGCTCTCGTCAGATCGCAGAAGCTACACAGCTTAAGGCCTCGCTAGAACCAGTGTGGGAGACTGTCTGGGAATCCGTGGTGCGGTTGACTTTTTATTATGTCGTTTAGATTTTGTTTCACAATCGATTAAAAAGGACTATGGATTAAAGCTTTTAATGGCAATGGCCATTTTAAGCTGAATGTGCCTGCTCTCGTCAGATCGCAGAAGTTACACAGCTTAAGGCCTCGCTAGTACCAGTGTGGGAGACTGTCTGGGAATCCGTGGTGCGGTTGACTTTTTATTATGTCGTTTAGATTTTGTTTCACAATCGATTAAAAAGGACTATGGATTAAAGCATTTAATGTCAATGGCCATTCTAAGCTGAATGTGCCTGCTCTCGTCAGATCGCAGAAGTTACACAGCCTAAGGCCTCGCTAGTACCAGTGTGGGAGACTGTCTGGGAATCCGTGGTGCGGTTGACTTTTTATTATGTCGTTTAGATTTTGTTTCACAATCGATTAAAAAGGACTATGGATTAAAGCATTTAATGTCAATGGCCATTCTAAGCTGAATGTGCCTGCTCTCGTCAGATCGCAGAAGTTACACAGCTTAAGGCCTCGCTAGTACCAGTGTGGGAGACTGTCTGGGAATCAGTGGTGCGGTTGACTTTCTATTATGTCGTTTAGATTTTGTTTCACAATCGATTAAAAAGGACTATGGATTAAAGCATTTAATGTCAATGGCCATTCTAAGCTGAGTGTCCCTGCTCTCGTCAGATCGCAGAAGTTACTCAGCTTAAGGCCTCGCTAGTACCAGTGTGGGAGACTGTCTGGGAATCCGTGGTGCGGTTGACTTTTTATTATGTCGTTTAGATTTTGTTTCACAATCGATTAAAAAGGACTATGGATTAAAGCATTTAAAGTCAATGGCCATTCTAAGCTGAATGTGCCTGCTCTCGTCAGATCGCAGAAGTTACACAGCTTAAGGCCTCGCTAGTACCAGTGTGGGAGACTGTCTGGGAATCCGTGGTGCGGTTGACTTTTTATTATGTCGTTTAGATTTTGTTTCACAATAGATTAAATAGGACTATGGATTAAAGCATTTAACGTCAATGGCCATTCTAAGCTGAATGTGCCTGCTCTCGTCAGATCGCAGAAGTTACACAGCTTAAGGCCTCGCTAGTACCAGTGTGGGAGACTGTCTGGGAATCCGTGGTGCGGTTGACTTTTTATTATGTCGTTTAGATTTTGTTTCACAATCGATTAAAAAGGACTATGGATTAAAGCATTTAATGTCAATGGCCATTCTAAGCTGAATGTGCCTGCTCTCGTCAGATCGCAGAAGTTACACAGCTTAAGGCCTCGCTAGTACCAGTGTGGGAGACTCTCTGGGAATCTGTGGTGCGGTTGACTTTTTATTATGTTGTTTAGATTTTGTTTCACAATAGATTAAATAGGACTATGGATTAAGGCTTTTAAAGTCAATGGCCATTCTAAGCTGAATGTGCCTGCTCTCATCAGAACGCAGAAGTTACACAGCTTAAGGCCTCGCTAGTACCAGTGTGGGAGACTGTCTGGGAATCCGTGGTGCGGTTGCATTTTTATTATGTCGTTTAGATTTTGTTTCACAATCGATTAAAAAGGACTATGGATTAAAGCATTTAATGTCAATGGCCATTCTAAGCTGAATGTCCCTGCTCTCGTCAGATCACAGAAGTTACACAGCTTAAGGCCTCGCTAGGACCAGTGTGGGAGACTGTCTGGGAATCCGTGGTGCGGTTGACTTTTTATTATGTTGTTTAGATTTTGTTTCACAATAGATTAAATAGGACTATGGATTAAGGCTTTTAATGTCAATGGCCCTTCTAAGCTGAATGTCCCTGCTCTCGTCAGATCACAGAAGTTACACAGCTTAAGGCCTCGCTAGGACCAGTGTGGGAGACTGTCTGGGAATCCGTGGTGCGGTTGACTTTTTATTATGTAGTTTAGATTTTGTTTCACAATCGATTAAAAAGGACTATGGATTAAAGCATTTAATGTCAATGGCCATTCTAAGCTGAATGTGCCTGCTCTCGTCAGAACGCAGAAGTTACACAGCTTAAGGCCTCGCTAGTACCAGTGTGGGAGGCTGTCTGGGAATCCGTAGTACGGTTGACTTTTTATTATGTCGTTTAGATTTTGTTTCACAATAGATCAAATAGGACTATGGATTAAAGCATTTAACGTCAATGGCCATTCTAAGCTGAATGTGCCTGCTCTCGTCAGATCGCAGAAGTTACACAGCTTAAGGCCTCGCTAGTACCAGTGTGGGAGACTGTCTTGGAATCCGTGGTGCGGTTGAGTTTTTATTATGTCCTTTATATTTTGTTTCACAATCGATTAAAAAGGACTATGGATTAAAGCATTTAATGTCAATGGCCATTCTAAGCTGAATGTGCCTGCTCTCGTCAGATCGCAGAAGTTACACAGCTTAAGGCCTCACAAGTACCAGTGTGGGAGACTGTCTGGGAATCCGTGGTGCGGTTGACTTTTTATTATGTCGTTTAGATTTTGTTTCACAATCGATTAAAAAGGACTATGGATTAAATCATTTAATGTCAATGGCCATTCTAAGCTGAATGTGCCTGCTCTCGTCAGATCGCAGAAGTTACACAGCTTAAGGGTATGTGCACACACACTAATTACGTCCGTAATTGATGGACGTATTTCGGCCGCAAGTACCGGACCGAACACACTGCAGGGAGCCGGGCTCCTAGCATCATAGTTATATACGATGCTAGGAGTCCCTGCCTCTCTGCAGGACAACTGTCCCGTACTGTAATCATGTTTTCAGTACGGGACAGTAGTTCCACAGAGAGGCAGGGACTCCTAGCGTCGTACATAAGTATGATGCTAGGAGCCCGGCTCCCTGCACTGTGTTCGGTCCACTACTTGCGGCCGAAATACGTCCGTCATTTACGGACGTAATTAGTGTGTGTGCACATACCCTAAGGCCTCACTAGTACCAGTGTGGGAGACTGTCTGGGAATCCGTGGTGCGGTTGACTTTTTATTATGTCGTTTAGATTTTGTTTCACAATAGATTAAATAGGACTATGGATTAAAGCATTTAACGTCAATGGCCATTCTAAGGTGAATGTGCCTGCTCTCGTCAGAACGCAGAAGTTACACAGCTTAAGTCCTCGCTAGTACCAGTGTGGGAGACTGTCTGGGAATCCGTGGTGGGGTTGCATTTTTATTATGTCGTTTAGATTTTGTTTCACAATAGATTAAAAAGGACTATGGATTAAAGCATTTAATGTCAATGGCCATTCTAAGCTGAATGTCCCTGCTCTCGTCAGATCGCAGAAGTTACACAGCTTAAGGCCTCGCTAGTACCATTGTGGGAGACTGTCTGGGAATCCGTGGTGCGGTTGACTTTTTATTATGTTGTTTAGATTTTGTTTCACAATAGATTAAATAGGACTATGGATTAAGCCTTTTAATGTCAATGGCCCTTCTAAGCTGAATGTTCCTGCTCTCGTCAGATCGCAGAAGTTACACAGCTTAAGGCCTCTCTAGTACCAGTGTGGGAGACTGTCTGGGAATCCATGGTGCGGTTGACTTTTTATTATGTCGTTTAGATTTTGTTTCACAATAGATTAAATAGGACTATGGATTAAAGCATTTAACGTCAATGGCCATTCTAAGCTGAATGTGCCTGCTCTCGTCAGATCGCAGAAGTTACACAGCTTAAGGCCTCGCTCGTACCAGTGTGGGAGACTGGCTGGGAGTCCGTGGTGCGGTTGACTTTTTATTATGTCGTTTAGATTTTGTTTCACAATCGATTAAAAAGGACTATGGATTAAAGCATTTAATGTCAATGGCCATTCCAAGCTGAATGTGCCTGCTCTCGTTAGATCGCAGAAGTTACACAGCTTAACGCCTCGCTAGTACCAGTGTGGGAGACTGTCTGGGAATCCGTGGTGCGGTTGACTTTTTATTATGTCGTTTAGATTTTGTTTCACAATCGATTAAAAAGGACTATGGATTATAACATTTAATGTCAATGGCCATTCTAAGCTGAATGTGCCTGCTCTCGTTAGATCGCAGAAGTTACACAGCTTAACGCCTCGCTAGTACCAGTGTGGGAGACTGTCTGGGAATCTGTGGTGCGGTTGACTTTTTATTATGTCGTTTAGATTTTGTTTCACAATCGATTAAAAAGGACTATGGATTAAAGCATTTAATGTCAATGGCCATTCTATGCTGAATGTGCCTCCTCTCGTCAGATCGCAGAAGTTACACAGCTTAAGGCCTCGCTAGTACCAGTGTGGGAGACTGTCTGGGAATCCGTGGTGCGGTTGACTTTTTATTATGTCGTTTAGATTTTGTTTCACAATCGATTAAAAAGGACTATGGATTAAAGCATTTAATGTCAATGGCCATTCTAAGCTGAATGTGCCTGCTCTCGTCAGATCGTAGAAGTTACACAGCTTAGGGCCTCGCTAGTACAAGTGTGGGAGACTGTCTGGGAATCCGTGGTGCGGTTGACTTTTTATTATGTCGTTTAGATTTTGTTTCACAATAGATCAAATAGGACTATAGATTAAAGCATTTAACGTCAATGGCCATTCTAAGCTGAATGTTCCTGCTCTCGTCAGATCGCAGAAGTTACACAGCTTAAGGCCTCGCTAGTACCAGTGTGGGAGACTGTCTGGGAATCCGTGGCGCGGTTGAATTTTTATTATGTCGTTTATATTTTGTTTCACAATCGATAAAAAAGGACTATGGATTAAAAAATTTAATGTCAATGGCCATTCTCAGCTGAATGTCCCTGCTCTCGTCTGATCGCAGAAGTTACTCAGCTTAAGGCCTCGCTAGTACCAGTGTGGGAGACTGTCTGGGAATCCGTGGTGCGGTTGACTTTTTATTATGTCGTTTAGATTTTGTTTCACAATCGATTAAAAAGGACTATGGATTAAAGCATTTAATGTCAATGGCCTTTCTAAGCTGAATGTGCCTGCTCTCGTCAGATCGCAGAAGTTACACAGCTTAAGGCCTCACTAGTTCCAGTGTGGGAGACTGTCTGGGAATCCGTGGTGCGGTTGACTTTTTATTATGTCGTTTAGATTTTGTTTCACAATCGATTAAAAAGGACTATGGATTAAATCATTTAATGTCAATGGCCATTCTAAGCTGAATGTGCCTGCTCTCGTCAGAACGCAGAAGTTACACAGCTTAAGGCCTCGCTAGTACCAGTGTGGGAGACTGTTTGGGAATCCGTGGTGCAGTTGACTTTTTATTATGTCGTTTAGATTTTGTTTCACAATCGATTAAAAAGGACTATGGATTAAAGCATTTAATGTCAATGGCCATTCTAAGCTGAATGTGCCTGCTCTCGTCAGATCGCAGAAGTTACACAGCTTAAGGCCTCGCTAGTACCAGTGTGGGAGACTCTCTGAGAATCCGCGGTGCGGTTGACTTTTTATTATGTTGTTTAGATTTTGTTTCACAATAGATTAAATAGGACTATGGATTAAGGCTTCTAATGTCAATGGCCATTCTAAGCTGAATGTGCCTGCTCTCGTCAGATCGCAGAAGTTACACAGCTTAAGGCCTCGCTAGTACCAGTGTGGGAGACTGTCTGGGAATCCGTGGTGCGGTTGACATTTTATTATGTCGTTTAGATTTTGTTTAACAATCGATTAAAAAGGACTATGGATTAAAGCATTTATTGTCAATGGCTATTCTAAGCTGAATGTGCCTGCTCTCGTTAGATCGCAGAAGTTACACAGCTTAACGCCTCGCTAGTACCAGTGTGGGAGACTGTCTGGGAATCCGTGGTGCGGTTGACTTTTTATTATGTCGTTTAGATTTTGTTTCACAATAGATTAAATAGGACTATGGATTAAAGCATTAAGCGTCAATGGCCATTCTAAGCTGAATGTGCCTGCTCTCGTCAGATCGCAGAAGTTACACAGCTTAAGGCCTCGCTGGTACCAGTGTGGGAGACTGTCTGGGAATCCGTGGTGCGGTTGAATTTTTATTATGTCGTTTAGATTTTGTTTCACAATCGATTAAAAAGGACTATAGATTAAAGCATTTAATGTCAATGGCCATTCTAAGCTGAACGTCCCTGCTCTCGTCAGATCGCAGAAGTTACACAGCTTAAAACCTCGCTAGTACCAGTGTGGGAGACTGTCTGGGAATCCATGGTGCGGTTGATGTTTTATTATGTCGTTTAGATTTTGTTTCACAATCGATTAAAAAGGACTATGGATTAAAGCATTTAATGTCAATCGCCATTCTAAGCTGAATGTGCCTGCTCTCGTCAGATCGCAGAAGTTACACAGCTTAAGGCCTTGCTAGTACCTGTGTGGGAGACTGTATGGGAATACGTGGTGTGGTTGAATTTTTATTATGTCGTTTAGATTTTGTTTCACAATCGATTAAAAAGGACTATGGATTAAAGCATTTAATGTCAATGGCCATTCTAAGCTGAATGTCCCTGCTCTCGTCAGATCGCAGAAGTTACACAGCTTAAGGCCTCGCTAGTACCAGTGTGGGAGACTGTCTGGGAATCCGTGGTGCGGTTGACTTTTTATTATGTCGTTTAGATTTTGTTTCACAATCGATTAAAAAGGACTATGGATTAAAGCATTTAATGTCAATGGCCATTCTAAGCTGAATGTGCCTGCTCTCGTCAGATCGCAGAAGTTACACAGCTTAAGGCCTCGCTAGTACCAGTGTGGGAGACTGTCTGGGAATCCGTGGTGCGGTTGACTTTTTATTATGTCGTTTAGATTTTGTTTCACAATAGATTAAATAGGACTATGGATTAAAGAATTTAACGTCAATGGCCATTCTAAGCTGAATGTGCCTGCTCTCGTCAGAACACAGAAGTTACACAGCTTAAGGCCTCGCTAGTACCAGTGTGGGAGACTGTCTGGGAATCCGTGGTGCGGTTGAATTTTTATTATGTCGTTTAGATTTTGTTTCACAATCGATTAAAAAGGACTATGGATTAAAGCATTTAATGTCAATGGCCATTCTAAGCTGAATGTCCCTGCTCTCGTCAGATCGCAGAAGTTACACAGCTTAAGGCCTCGCTAGTACCAGTGTGGGAGACTGTCTGGGAATCCGTGGTGCGGTTGACTTTTTATTATGTCGTTTAGATTTTGTTTCACAATCGATTAAAAAGGACTATGGATTAAAGCATTTAATGTCAATGGCCATTCTAAGCTGAATGTGCCTGCTCTCGTCAGATCGCAGAAGTTACACAGCTTAAGGCCTCGCTAGTACCAGTGTGGGAGACTGTCTGGGAATCCGTGGTGCGGTTGACTTTTTATTATGTCGTTTAGATTTTGTTTCACAATAGATTAAATAGGACTATGGATTAAAGAATTTAACGTCAATGGCCATTCTAAGCTGAATGTGCCTGCTCTCGTCAGAACACAGAAGTTACACAGCTTAAGGCCTCGCTAGTACCAGTGTGGGAGACTGTCTGGGAATCCGTGGTGCGGTTGAATTTTTATTATGTCGTTTAGATTTTGTTTCACAATCGATTAAAAAGGACTATGGATTAAAGCATTTAATGTCAATGGCCATTCTAAGCTAAATGTCCCTCCTCTCGTCAGATCACAAAAGTTACACAACTTAAGGCCTCGCTAGTACCAGTGTGGGAGACTGTCTGTGAATCCGTGGAGCGGTTGAATTTTTATTATGTCGTTTATATTTTGATTCACAATCGATTAAAAAGGACTATGGATTAAAGCATTTAATGTCAATGGCCATTCTAAGCTGAATGTCCCTGCTCTCGTCAGATTGCAGAAGTTACACAGCTTAAAACCTCGCTAGTACCAGTGTGGGAGACTGTCTGGGAATCCGTGGTGCGGTTGACTTTTTATTATGTCGTTTAGATTTTGTTTCACAATAGATTAAATAGGACTATGGATTAAAGCATTTAACGTCAATGGCCATTCTAAGCTGAATGTGCCTGCTCTCGTCAGATCGCAGAAGTTACACAGCTTAAGGCCTCGCTAGTACCAGTGTGGGAGACTGTCTGGGAATCCGTGGTGCGGTTGACTTTTTATTATGTCGTTTAGATTTTGTTTCACAATCGATTAAAAAGGACTATGGATTAACCCCTTAAGGACGCAGCCTAGTTTGGGCCTTAAGGCTCAGAGCCCATTTTTCAAATCTGACATATTTCACTTTATGTGGTAATAACGTCGGAATGCTTAAACCTATCCAAGCGATTCTGAGATTGTTTTCTCGTGACACTTTGGGCTTCATGTTCGTGGTAAAATTTGGTCGATATATTCAGTCTTTATTTGTGAAAAATTGCAAAATTTAGAGAAAATTTACAAAAAATAGCATTTTTCAGAATTTAAATGCATCTGCTTGAAAAACAGACGGTTATACCACCCAAAATAGTTACTAGTTCACATTTCCCATATGTCTACTTTAGATTGGCATCGTTTTTTGAACATTCTTTTATTTTTCTTGGACGTTACAAGGCTTAGAACATAAACAGCAATTTCTCATATTCTTAAGAAAATTTCAAAAGCCTTTTTTTGAAGGTGCCAGTTCAGTTCTGAAGTGGATTTGAGGGGCCTATGTATTAGAAACCCCCATAAAACACCCCATTTTAAAAACTAGACCCCTCAAAGTATTCAAAACAGCATATAGAAAGTTTTTTAACCCTTCAGGCATTTCACAGGAATTAAAGCAAAGTGGAAATTAAATTTGCAAATTTCATTTTTTCTGCTGAATTTCAATTTTATTCAATTTTTTTTTAGTAACAGAGAAGGTTTTACCAGAGAAACACTACTAAATATGTATTGTCCAGATTCTGCAGTTTTTAGAAATGTCCCACATGTGGCCCTACTGCGCTCGTGGACTAAAACACAAGCCCTAGAAGCAAAGAAGCACCTAGTGCATTTTGAGGCCTCTTTTTTATTAGAATATATTTTAGGCAGCATGCCAGGTTTGAAGAGGCGTTGAGGTATCAAAACAATGGAAACCCACCAGAAGTGACCCCATTTTGGAAATTACACCCCTCAAGGAATTCATTTATGGTTTTTGTTATCATTTTGACCGCACAGTTTTTTCACAGCACCTATTTGAATTGGGCTGTGAAATGAAAAAAATGATATTTTTTCCAATAAAATGTCATTTTTGATCAAATTTTCTTATTTTCACAAGGAACAACATACCCCATTTTGTTGCCCAATTTGTCCTTAGTGCGGCAATACCCCATTTGTGGTGATAAACTGCCGTTTGGGCCCATGGGAGGGCTCAGAAGGAAAGGAGCGCTATGTGTTTGTTGGAGTCCAGATTTTGCTGGATTGGTTTTCGGGTGCCATGTCGCATTTGCAGAGCCCCAGAGGTATCAAAGCAATGGAAACCCACCAGAAGTGACCCCATTTTGGAAACTACACCCCTCAAGGAATTCATTTATGGTTTTTGTTATCATTTTGACCGCACAGGTTTTTCACAGCACCTATTTGAATTGGGCTGTGAAATGAAAAAAATTATATTTTTTCCAATAAGATGTCATTTTTGATCAAAATTTCTTATTTTCACAGGGAACAACATACCCCATTTTGTTGCCCAATTTGTCCTTAGTGCGGCAATACCCCATTTGTGGTGATAAACTGCCGTTTGGGCCCATGGGAGGGCTCAGACGGAAAGGAGCGCTATGTGTTTGTTGGAGTCCAGATTTTGCTGGATTGGTTTTCGGGTGCCATGTTGCATTTGCAGAGCCCCAGAGGTATCAAAGCAATGGAAACCCACCAGAAGTGACCCCATTTTGGAAACTACACCCCTCAAGGAATTCATTTATGGTTTTTGTTATCATTTTGACCGCACAGTTTTTTCACAGCACCTATTTGAATTGGGCTGTGAAATGAAAAAAATGATATTTTTTCCAATAAGATGTCATTTTTGATCAAAATTTCTTATTTTCACAAGGAACAACATACCCCATTTTGTTGCCCAATTTGTCCTTAGTGCGGCAATACCCCATTTGTGGTGATAAACTGCCCTTTGGGCCCATGGGAGGGCTCAGAAGGAAAGGACCACCATTTGGCCTACTGGAGCTTTTCTGGTGCTAAGTCATGTATGCAGAAGCCCCTGAGGTACCAGTACAGTTGAAACCCCCGAGAAGTGACCCCATTTTAAAAACTACACCCCTTAAGACATTCATCTAGAGGTGTAGTGAGCATTTTGACCCCACAGGTACTGTGTAAAAGATAATGCGCAGCAGATGGTGCAGTGTGAGATTTGCAATTTTATATATGTATATGCCATTTCAGTGTCCAATATAGTGTGCCCAGCATGCGCCACCGGAGATATACACCCCTTAAATTGTAATGTGGGTTCTCCTGGGTACGACAATACCCTACATGTGGCTGTTATCAGCTGCCTGGGCATACGGCAGGGCTCAGAAGGGAAAGATGAGGGGGGTAAGCTGTGCGGAGTGCATCAGGGTAAATTGAAAATCAAGGGATGTATGATACATTTTAAAACAATCTTTTATACAGAGCCCTGGTTTTTCGGGACACGTGTCACATTGGTATATTGTGTTCTTCCTTATCCCCCTCTTATAGCAGACTCTGCACCTCTTTTGACTCTTTCCCTTTCCACCGGTTTGGGGACCTTCTCCTGGAAAGTGTTGCCCTGGTACGATGCGCCCCCCCTTCCTGGTCCCTAAAGATTAGATCTTGAAATTCCAGGAAAGTTCCCGTCTGGCCTGCACATCGACGTAGCACATACGCATTGTACAAAGCCATCTGTATGATGTGCCCGGCCAGCTTCTTATACTACACCGCATGGCGCTGTAGGGCTTCAGGACTTGATTTGACAAGTCCATCCCTCCCATGTACCTATTGTAGTCCAGGATACAGTCTGGTTTGGGGGTGGCCTTTCCTTCATATATCCTAAACCTGTAGGTATACCCTGATGCACTCTCGCACAGCTTATACATCTTCACGCCATACCTTGCCCTCTTACCTGGCAGGTACTGGCGGAATTGAACCCTCCCTTTAAAATGTACCAGGGACTCATCAATAGAAAAACACTTCTCGGGGGTGTATGCTTGGGAAAACCGGGCACTGGAACGGTCTAATAGGGGTCTCCGTTTATACAAACGGTCAAAACTGGGGTCATCTCGGAGTGGGCACGGCTCATTATCAGTATAATGTAAGAAGCGAAGTATTGCCTCATTTATTTATTTTTTTAGGTTCCAGTTCAGTTCTGAAGTTGCTTTGAGGGGCCCATATATTAGAAACCCCTATCAAACACCCCATTTTAGAAACTAGACCCCTCAAAGTATTCACAACAGCATTTAGAAAGTTTATGAACCCTTTAGGTGTTTCACAGAAATTTAGAGCAAAGTAGAGGTGAAATTTACTCTTTTTATACCATTTTTTTTATAACACAAAAGGATTTATCAGAGAAACGCAACTCAATACTTATTGCCCAGATTCTGCAGTTTAGAGAAATATCCCACATGTTGCCCTCGGGCGGTAATGGACTGAAGCGCCGGCCTCCGAAGCAAAGGAGCACCTAGCGGATTTTGAGCCCTCTTTTTTATTAGGCACCATGTCCGGTTTGAAGAGGTCTTGTGGTGCCAAAACATTGGAAACCCCCCAAAAGTGACCCCAATTTGGAAACTAGACCCCTTGAGGAATCCATTGTAGTTTTCATGGGGTGCATGCGGCTTTTTGATCAGTTTTTATTCCATTTTTAGGTGGCGTGGTGACTAATAAACAGCAATTCTACTATTGTTTTTGTATACTTTTTTTTTTACAGCGTTCACCGTGCGCTATAAATGACATATTCACTTTATTCTGCGGGGCGAGACGATTACGGCGATACCAGATGTTTATAGTTTTTTTTTATGTCTTATGGCGTTTGCACAATAAAATACGTTTTGTAAACAATCATTCACTTTTTGTGTTACCTTATTCTAAGAGCCATAACGTTTTTATTTTTCAATCAATAAAGCCGTGCGAGGACTTATTTTTTGCGTAACGAACTGTATTTTCCATCAGTACCATTTTTCGGTACATGCGACTTTTTGATCTCTTTTTATTCCATTTTTTGGGAGGTGAAGTGACCAAACAATTGTGATTGTGGTACGGTTTATTAATATTTTTTTTTACGGCGTTCACCGTGCGGAATAAATAACAAAATAATTTTGTAGTTCAGGCCGTTACGGACGCGGCGATACCAATTATGTATAGTTTATTTGTTTGTTTATATATTTTTATTAATAATAAAGGCCTGATAAGGGAAAAAGTGGGACTTTTACTTTTATTACTTTTAAAACTTTTATTTTCTTATTTTTACACATCTTTTTTTAACTTTTTTTTTACTTTATTACTTTGTCCCACTAGGGGACATGAGGGCAGGAGGCCCTGATCGCTATTCTAATACACTGCACTACATGCGTAGTGCAGTGTATTAGAACTGTCAGCTACTCACTGACAGCAAGCATAGTGGGTCCTGACGTTGTCAGGACCCACTAGGCTTCCGTCTATGGCATCGCCGGACGCCATTGTTTGGTGTCCGGTTGCCATAGTCACCATCGCCGGCCGCTATCGCGTAGCAGGCCGGCGATGGCAGCTTAACCCCTAAAAAGCCGCGATCTCTATAGAACGCGGCTTTTAAGGGGTTAATCAGCGGGGACACAGCGATCGGTCCCCGCTGTAGGAGCTGTGACAGCTGCTGAACAAGACAGCAGCGTCACAGCTCCTGTATGTGTCGGGAGGACGGCCGAAACGGCCGTTACTCCCGAGACGTACTATTACGGCATGGAGCGCGAACGATACAGCTGCCATGACGTAATAGTACGTCAAGGAGCGGGAAGGGGTTAAAGCATTTAATGTCAATGGCCATTCTAAGCTGAATGTCCCTGCTCTCGTCAGATTGCAGAAGTTACACAGCTTAAAACCTCGCTAGTACCAGTGTGGGAGACTGTCTGGGAATCCGTGGTGCGGTTGACTTTTTATTATGTCGTTTAGATTTTGTTTCACAATAGATTAAATAGGACTATGGATTAAAGCATTTAATGTCAATGGCCATTCTAAGCTGAATTTCCCTGCTCTCGTCAAATCGCAGAAGTTACACAGCTAAAGGCCTCGCTAGTACCAGTGTGGGAGACACTCTGGGAATCCGTGGTGCGGTTGACTTTTTATTATGTTGTTTAGATTTTGTTTCACAATAGATTAAATAGGACTATGGATTAAGGCTTTTAATGTCAACGGCCATTCTAAGCTGAATGTGCCTGCTCTCGTCAGATCGCAGAAGTTACACAGCTTAAGGCCTCGCTAGTACCAGTGTGGGAGACTGTCGGGGAATCCGTGGTGCGGTTGCCTTTTTATTATGTCGTTTAGATTTTGTTTCACAATAGATTAAATAGGACTATGGATTAAAGCATTTAACGTCAATGGCCATTCTAAGCTGAATGTGCCTGCTCTCGTCAGATCGCAGAAGTTACAAAGCTTAAGGCCTCGCTAGTACCAGTGTGGGAGACTGTCTGGGAATCCGTGGTGCGGTTAAATTTTTATTATGTCGTTTAGATTTTGTTTCACAATCGATTAAAAAGGACTATGGATTAAAGCATTTAATGTCAATGGCCATTCTAAGCTGAATGTGCCTGCTCTCGTCAGATTGCAGAAGTTACACAGCTTAAGGCCTCGCTAGTACCAGTGTGGGTGACTGTCTGGGAATCCGTGGTGCGGTTGGCTTTTTATTATGTTGTTTAGATTTTGTTTCACAATAGATTAAATAGGACTATGGATTAAAGCATTTAACGTCAATGGCCATTCTAAGCTGAATGTGCCTGCTCTCGTCAGATCGCAGAAGTTACACAGCTTAAGGCCTCGCTAGTACCAGTGTGGGAGACTGTCTGGGAATCCGTGGTGCGGTTGACTTTTTATTATGTCGTTTAGATTTTGTTTCACAATCGATTAAAAGGACTATGGATTAAAGCATTTAATGTCAATGGCCATTCTAAGCTGAATGTCCCTGCCCTCGTCAGATCGCAGAAGTTACACAGCTTAAGGCCTCGCTAGTACCAGTGTGGGAGACTGTCTGGGAATCCGTGGTGCGGTTGACTTTTTATTATGTCGTTTAGATTTTGTTTCACAATCGATTAAAAAGGACTATGGATTAAAGCATTTAATGTCAATGGCCAGTCTAAGCTGAATGTGCCTGCTCTTGTTAGATCGCAGAACTTACACAGCTTAACGCCTCGCTAGTACCAATGTGGGAGACTGTCTGGGAATCCGTGGTGCGGTTGACTTTTTATTATGTCGTTTAGATTTTGTTTCACAATAGATTAAATAGGACTATGGATTAAAGCATTTAACGTCAATGGCCATTCTAAGCTGAATGTGCCTGCTCTCGTCAGATCGCAGAAGTTACACAGCTTAAGGCCTCGCTAGTACCAGTGTGGGAGACTGTCTGGGAATCCGTGGTGCGGTTGACTTTTTATTATGTCGTTTAGATTTTGTTTCACAATCGATTAAAAAGGACTATGGATTAAAGCATTTAATGTCAATGGCCATTCTAAGCTGAATGTCCCTGCTCTCGTCAGATCGCAGAAGTTACACAGCTTAAGGCCTCGCTAGTACCAGTGTGGGAGACTGTCTGGGAATCCGTGGTGCGGTTGACTTTTTGTTATGTCGTTTAGATTTTGTTTCACAATCGATTAAAAAGGACTATGGATTAAAGAATATAATGTCAATGGCCATTCTAAGCTGAATGTGCCTGCTCTCGTCATATCGCAGAAGTTACACAGCTTAAGGCCTCGCTAGTACCAGTGTGGGAGACTGTCTGGGAATCCGTGGTGCGGTTGACTTTTTATTATGTCGTTTCGATTTTGTTTCACAATCGATTAAAAAGGACTATGGATTAAAGCATTTAATGTCAGTGGCCATTCTAAGCTGAATGTGCCTGCTCCCGTCAGATCGCAGAAGTTACACAGCTTAAGGCCTTGCTAGTACCAGTGTGGGAGACTGTCTGGGAATTCGTGGTGCGGTTGGCTTTTTATTATGTTGTTTAGATTTTGTTTCACAATAGATTAAATAGGACTATGGATTAAGGCTTTTAATGTTAATGGCCATTCTAAGCTGAATGTGCCTGCTCTCGTCAGATCGCAGAAGTTACACAGCTTAAGGCCTCGCTAGTACGAGTGTGGGAGACTGTCTGGGAATCAGTGGTGCGGTTGACTTTTTATTATGTCGTTTAGATTTTGTTTCACAATAGATTAAATAGGACTATGGATTAAAGCATTTAATGTCAATGGCCATTCTAAGCTGAATGTGCCTGCTCTCGTCAGATCGCAGAAGTTACACAGCTTAAGGCCTCGCTAGTACCAGTGTGGGAGACTGTCTGGGAATCCGTGGTGCGGTTGAATTTTTATTATGTCGTTTAGATTTTGTTTCACAATCGATTAAAAAGGACTATGGATTAAAGCATTTAATGTCAATGGCTATTCTAAGCTGAATGTCCCTGCTCTCGTCAGATCGCAGAAGTTACACAGCTTAAGGCCTCGCTAGTACCAGTGTGGGAGACTGTCTGGGAATCCGTGGTGCGGTTGACTTTTTATTATGTCGTTTAGATTTTGTTTCACAATCGATTAAAAAGGACTATGGATTAAAGCATTTAATGTCAATGGCTATTCTAAGCTGAATGTCCCTGCTCTCGTCAGATCGCAGAAGTTACACGGCTTAAGGCCTCGCTAGTACCAGTGTGGGAGACTGTCTGGGAATCCGTGGTGCGGTTGACTTTTTATTATGTCGTTTAGATTTTGTTTCACAATCGATTAAAAAGGACTATGGATTAAAGCATTTAATGTCAATGGCCAGTCTAAGCTGAATGTGCCTGCTCTTGTTAGATCGCAGAACTTACACAGCTTAACACCTCGCTAGTACCAATGTGGGAGACTGTCTGGGAATCCGTGGTGCGGTTGACTTTTTATTATGTCGTTTAGATTTTGTTTCACAATAGATTAAATAGGACTATGGATTAAAGCATTTAACGTCAATGGCCATTCTAAGCTGAATGTGACTGCTCTCGTCAGATCGCAGAAGTTACACAGCTTAAGGCCTCGCTAGTACCAGTGTGGGAGACTGTCTGGGAATCCGTGGTGCGGTTGACTTTTTATTATGTCGTTTAGATTTTGTTTCACAATCGATTAAAAAGGACTATGGATTAAAGCATTTAATGTCAATGGCCATTCTAAGCTGAATGTCCCTGCTCTCGTCAGATCGCAGAAGTTACACAGCTTAAGGCCTCGCTAGTACCAGTGTGGGAGACTGTCTGGGAATCCGTGGTGCGGTTGACTTTTTGTTATGTCGTTTAGATTTTGTTTCACAATCGATTAAAAAGGACTATGGATTAAAGAATATAATGTCAATGGCCATTCTAAGCTGAATGTGCCTGCTCTCGTCAGATCGCAGAAGTTACACAGCTTAAGGCCTCGCTAGTACCAGTGTGGGAGACTGTCTGGGAATCCGTGGTGCGGTTGACTTTTTATTATGTCGTTTCGATTTTGTTTCACAATCGATTAAAAAGGACTATGGATTAAAGCATTTAATGTCAGTGGCCATTCTAAGCTGAATGTGCCTGCTCTCGTCAGATCGCAGAAGTTACACAGCTTAAGGCCTTGCTAGTACCAGTGTGGGAGACTGTCTGGGAATCCGTGGTGCGGTTGGCTTTTTATTATGTTGTTTAGATTTTGTTTCACAATAGATTAAATAGGACTATGGATTAAGGCTTTTAATGTCAATGGCCATTCTAAGCTGAATGTGCCTGCTCTCGTCAGAACGCAGAAGTTACACAGCTTAAGGCCTCGCTAGTACGAGTGTGGGAGACTGTCTGGGAATCAGTGGTGCGGTTGACTTTTTATTATGTCGTTTAGATTTTGTTTCACAATAGATTAAATAGGACTATGGATTAAAGCATTTAATGTCAATGGCCATTCTAAGCTGAATGTGCCTGCTCTCGTCAGATCGCAGAAGTTACACAGCTTAAGGCCTCGCTAGTACCAGTGTGGGAGACTGTCTGGGAATCCGTGGTGCGGTTGAATTTTTATTATGTCGTTTAGATTTTGTTTCACAATCGATTAAAAAGGACTATGGATTAAAGCATTTAATGTCAATGGCTATTCTAAGCTGAATGTCCCTGCTCTCGTCAGATCGCAGAAGTTACACAGCTTAAGGCCTCGCTAGTACCAGTGTGGGAGACTGTCTGGGAATCCGTGGTGCGGTTGACTTTTTATTATGTCGTTTAGATTTTGTTTCACAATCGATTAAAAAGGACTATGGATTAAAGCATTTAATGTCAATGGCCATGCTAAGCTGAATGTGCCTGCTCTCGTCAGATCGCAGAAGTTACACAGCTTAAGGCCTCGCTAGTACCAGTGTGGGAGACTGTCTGGGAATCCGTGGTGCGGTTGACTTTTTATTATGTCGTTTAGATTTTGTTTCACAATCGATTAAAAAGGACTATGGATTAAAGCATTTAATGTCAATGGCCAGTCTAAGCTGAATGTGCCTGCTCTCGTTAGATTGCAGAACTTACACAGCTTAAGGCCTCGCTAGTACCAATGTGGGAGACTGTCTGGGAATCCGTGGTGCGGTTGACTTTTTATTATGTCGTTTAGATTTTGTTTCACAATCGATTAAATAGGACTATGGATTAAAGCATTTAACGTCAATGGCCATTCTAAGCTGAATGTGCCTGCTCTCGTCAGATCGCAGAAGTTACACAGCTTAAGTCCTCGCTAGTACCAGTGTGGGAGACTGTCTGGGAATCCGTGGTGCGGTTGACTTTTTATTATGTCGTTTAGATTTTGTTTCACAATCGATTAAAAAGGACTATGGATTAAAGCATTTAATGTTAATTGCCATTCTAAGCTGAATGTCCCTGCTCTCGTCAGATCGCAGAAGTTACACAGCTTAAGGCCTCGCTAGTACCAGTGTGGGAGACTGTCTGGGAATCCGTGGTGCGGTTGACTTTTTATTATGTCATTTAGATTTTGTTTCACAATCGATTAAATAGGACTATGGATTAAAGCATTTAACGTCAATGGCCATTCTAAGCTGAATGTGCCTGCTCTCGTCAGATCGCAGAAGTTACACAGCTTAAGGCCTCGCTAGTACGAGTGTGGGAGACTGTCTGGGAATCCGTGGTGCGGTTGACTTTTTATTATGTCGTTTAGATTTTGTTTCACAATCGATTAAAAAGGACTATGGATTAAAGCATTTAATGTCAATGGCCATTCTAAGCTGAATGTCCCTGCTCTCGTCAGATCGCAGAAGTTACACAGCTTAAGGCCTCGCTAGTACCAGTGTGGGAGACTGTCTGCGAATCCGTGGTGCGGTAGACTTTTTATTATGTCGTTTAGATTTTGTTTCACAATCGATTAAAAAGGACTATGGATTAAAGCATTTAATGTCAATGGCCATTCTAAGCTGAATGTGCCTGCTCTCGTCAGATCGCAGAAGTTACACAGCTTAAGGCCTCGCTAGTACCAGTGTGGGAGACTGTCTGGGAATCCGTGGTGCGGTTGACTTTTTATTATGTCGTTTAGATTTTGTTTCACAATCGATTAAAAAGGACTATGGATTAAACCATTTAATGTCAATGGCCATTCTAAGCTGAATGTGCCTGCTCTCGTCAGATCGCAGAAGTTACACAGCTTAAGGCCTCGCTAGTACCAGTGTGGGAGACTGTCTGGGAATCCGTGGTGCGGTTGACTTTTTATTATGTCGTTTAGATTTTGTTTCACAATAGATTAAATAGGACTATGGATTAAAGCATTTAATGTCAATGGCCATTCTAAGCTGAATGTGCCTGCTCTCGTCAGATCGCAGAAGTTACACAGCTTAAGGCCTCGCTAGTACCAGTGTGGGAGACTGTCTGGGAATCCGTGGTGCGGTTGACTTTTTATTATGTCGTTTAGATTTTGTTTCACAATAGATTAAATAGGACTATGGATTAAAGCATTTAATGTCAATGGCCATTCTAAGCTGAATGTGCCTGCTCTCGTCAGATCGCAGAAGTTACACAGCTTAAGGCCTCGCTAGTACCAGTGTGGGAGACTGTCTGGGAATCCGTGGTGCGCTTGACTTTTTATTATGTCGTTTAGATTTTGTTTCACAATAGATTAAATAGGACTATGGATTAAAGGATTTAACGTCAATGGCCATTCTAAGCTGAATGTGCCTGCTCTCGTCAGAACGCAGAAGTTACACAGCTTAAGGCCTCGCTAGTACCAGTATGGAAGACTGTCTGGGAATCCGTGGTGCGGTTGATTTTTTATTATGTCGTTTAGATTTTGTTTCACAATCGATTAAATAGGACTATGGATTAAAGCATTTAATGTCAATGCCCATTCTAAGCTGAATGTCCCTGCTCTCGTCAGATCACAGAAGTTACACAGCTTAAGGCCTCGCTAGTACCAGTGTGGGAGACTGTCTGGGAATCCGTGGTGCGGTTGACTTTTTATTATGTCGTTTAGATTTTGTTTCACAATAGATTAAATAGGACTATGGATTAAAGGATTTAACGTCAATGGCCATTCTAAGCTGAATGTGCCTGCTCTCGTCAGATCGCAGAAGTTACACAGCTTAAGGCCTCGCTAGTACCAGTGTGGGAGACTGTCTGGGAATCCGTGGTGCGCTTGACTTTTTATTATGTCGTTAAGATTTTGTTTCACAATAGATTAAATAGGACTATGGATTAAAGGATTTAACGTCAATGGCCATTCTAAGCTGAATGTGCCTGCTCTCGTCCGAACGCAGAAGTTACACAGCTTAAGGCCTCGCTAGTACCAGTGTGGGAGACTGTCTGGGAATCCGTGGTGCGGTTGATTTTTTATTATGTCGTTTAGATTTTGTTTCACAATCGATTAAAAAGGACTATGGATTAAAGCATTTAACGTCAATGGCCATTCTAAGCTGAATGTGCCTGCTCTCGTCAGAACGCAGAAGTTACACAGCTTAAGGCCTCGCTAGTACCAGTGTGGGAGACTGTCTGGGAATCCGTGGTGCGGTTGACTTTTTATTATGTCGTTTAGATTTTGTTTCACAATAGATTAAATAGGACTATGGATTAAAGCATTTAACGTCAATGGCCATTCTAAGCTGAATGTGCCTTCTCTCGTCAGAACGCAGAAGTTACACAGCTTAAGGCCTCGCTAGTACCAGTGTGGGAGACTGTCTGGGTATCCGTGGTGCAGTTGAATTTTTATTATGTCGTTTAGATTTTGTTTCACAATCGATTAAAAAGGACTATGGATTAAAGCATTTAATGTCAATGGCTATTCTAAGCTGAATGTCCCTGCTCTCGTCAGATCGCAGAAGTTACACAGCTTAAGGCCTCGCTAGTACCAGTGTGGGAGACTGTCTGGGAATCCGTGGTGCGGTTGACTTTTTGTTATGTCGTTTAGATTTTGTTTCACAATCGATTAAAAAGGACTATGGATTAAAGAATATAATGTCAATGGCCATTCTAAGCTGAATGTGCCTGCTCTCGTCAGATCGCAGAAGTTACACAGCTTAAGGCCTCGCTAGTACCAGTGTGGGAGACTGTCTGGGAATCCGTGGTGCGGTTGACTTTTTATTATGTCGTTTCGATTTTGTTTCACAATCGATTAAAAAGGACTATGGATTAAAGCACTTAATGTCAGTGGCCATTCTAAGCTGAATGTGCCTGCTCTCGTCAGATCGCAGAAGTTACACAGCTTAAGGCCTTGCTAGTACCAGTGTGGGAGACTGTCTGGGAATCCGTGGTGCGGTTGGCTTTTTATTATGTTGTTTAGATTTTGTTTCACAATAGATTAAATAGGACTATGGATTAAGGCTTTTAATGTCAATGGCCATTCTAAGCTGAATGTGCCTGCTCTCGTCAGAACGCAGAAGTTACACAGCTTAAGGCCTCGCTAGTACGAGTGTGGGAGACTGTCTGGGAATCAGTGGTGCGGTTGACTTTTTATTATGTCGTTTAGATTTTGTTTCACAATAGATTAAATAGGACTATGGATTAAAGCATTTAATGTCAATGGCCATTCTAAGCTGAATGTGCCTGCTCTCGTCAGATCGCAGAAGTTACACAGCTTAAGGCCTCGCTAGTACCAGTGTGGGAGACTGTCTGGGAATCCGTGGTGCGGTTGAATTTTTATTATGTCGTTTAGATTTTGTTTCACAATCGATTAAAAAGGACTATGGATTAAAGCATTTAATGTCAATGGCTATTCTAAGCTGAATGTCCCTGCTCTCGTCAGATCGCAGAAGTTACACAGCTTAAGGCCTCGCTAGTACCAGTGTGGGAGACTGTCTGGGAATCCGTGGTGCGGTTGACTTTTTATTATGTCGTTTAGATTTTGTTTCACAATCGATTAAAAAGGACTATGGATTAAAGCATTTAATGTCAATGGCCATGCTAAGCTGAATGTGCCTGCTCTCGTCAGATCGCAGAAGTTACACAGCTTAAGGCCTCGCTAGTACCAGTGTGGGAGACTGTCTGGGAATCCGTGGTGCGGTTGACTTTTTATTATGTCGTTTAGATTTTGTTTCACAATCGATTAAAAAGGACTATGGATTAAAGCATTTAATGTCAATGGCCAGTCTAAGCTGAATGTGCCTGCTCTCGTTAGATTGCAGAACTTACACAGCTTAAGGCCTCGCTAGTACCAATGTGGGAGACTGTCTGGGAATCCGTGGTGCGGTTGACTTTTTATTATGTCGTTTAGATTTTGTTTCACAATCGATTAAATAGGACTATGGATTAAAGCATTTAACGTCAATGGCCATTCTAAGCTGAATGTGCCTGCTCTCGTCAGATCGCAGAAGTTACACAGCTTAAGTCCTCGCTAGTACCAGTGTGGGAGACTGTCTGGGAATCCGTGGTGCGGTTGACTTTTTATTATGTCGTTTAGATTTTGTTTCACAATCGATTAAAAAGGACTATGGATTAAAGCATTTAATGTTAATTGCCATTCTAAGCTGAATGTCCCTGCTCTCGTCAGATCGCAGAAGTTACACAGGTTAAGGCCTCGCTAGTACCAGTGTGGGAGACTGTCTGGGAATCCGTGGTGCGGTTGACTTTTTATTATGTCATTTAGATTTTGTTTCACAATCGATTAAATAGGACTATGGATTAAAGCATTTAACGTCAATGGCCATTCTAAGCTGAATGTGCCTGCTCTCGTCAGATCGCAGAAGTTACACAGCTTAAGGCCTCGCTAGTACGAGTGTGGGAGACTGTCTGGGAATCCGTGGTGCGGTTGCCTTTTTATTATGTCGTTTAGATTTTGTTTCACAATCGATTAAAAAGGACTATGGATTAAAGCATTTAATGTCAATGGCCATTCTAAGCTGAATGTCCCTGCTCTCGTCAGATCGCAGAAGTTACACAGCTTAAGGCCTCGCTAGTACCAGTGTGGGAGACTGTCTGCGAATCCGTGGTGCGGTAGACTTTTTATTATGTCGTTTAGATTTTGTTTCACAATCGATTAAAAAGGACTATGGATTAAAGCATTTAATGTCAATGGCCATTCTAAGCTGAATGTGCCTGCTCTCGTCAGATCGCAGAAGTTACACAGCTTAAGGCCTCGCTAGTACCAGTGTGGGAGACTGTCTGGGAATCCGTGGTGCGGTTGACTTTTTATTATGTCGTTTAGATTTTGTTTCACAATCGATTAAAAAGGACTATGGATTAAACCATTTAATGTCAATGGCCATTCTAAGCTGAATGTGCCTGCTCTCGTCAGATCGCAGAAGTTACACAGCTTAAGGCCTCGCTAGTACCAGTGTGGGAGACTGTCTGGGAATCCGTGGTGCGGTTGGCTTTTTATTATGTTGTTTAGATTTTGTTTCACAATAGATTAAATAGGACTATGGATTAAGGCTTTTAATGTCAATGGCCATTCTAAGCTGAATGTGCCTGCTCTCGTCAGAACGCAGAAGTTACACAGCTTAAGGCCTCGCTAGTACGAGTGTGGGAGACTGTCTGGGAATCAGTGGTGCGGTTGACTTTTTATTATGTCGTTTAGATTTTGTTTCACAATAGATTAAATAGGACTATGGATTAAAGCATTTAATGTCAATGGCCATTCTAAGCTGAATGTGCCTGCTCACGTCAGATCGCAGAAGTTACACAGCTTAAGGCCTCGCTAGTACCAGTGTGGGAGACTGTCTGGGAATCCGTGGTGCGGTTGAATTTTTATTATGTCGTTTAGATTTTGTTTCACAATCGATTAAAAAGGACTATGGATTAAAGCATTTAATGTCAATGGCTATTCTAAGCTGAATGTCCCTGCTCTCGTCAGATCGCTGAAGTTACACAGCTTAAGGCCTCGCTAGTACCAGTGTGGGAGACTGTCTGGGAATCCGTGGTGCGGTTGACTTTTTATTATGTCGTTTAGATTTTGTTTCACAATCGATTAAAAAGGACTATGGATTAAAGCATTTAATGTCAATGGCCATGCTAAGCTGAATGTGCCTGCTCTCGTCAGATCGCAGAAGTTACACAGCTTAAGGCCTCGCTAGTACCAGTGTGGGAGACTGTCTGGGAATCCGTGGTGCGGTTGACTTTTTATTATGTCGTTTAGATTTTGTTTCACAATCGATTAAAAAGGACTATGGATTAAAGCATTTAATGTCAATGGCCAGTCTAAGCTGAATGTGCCTGCTCTCGTTAGATTGCAGAACTTACACAGCTTAAGGCCTCGCTAGTACCAATGTGGGAGACTGTCTGGGAATCCGTGGTGCGGTTGACTTTTTATTATGTCGTTTAGATTTTGTTTCACAATCGATTAAATAGGACTATGGATTAAAGCATTTAACGTCAATGGCCATTCTAAGCTGAATGTGCCTGCTCTCGTCAGATCGCAGAAGTTACACAGCTTAAGTCCTCGCTAGTACCAGTGTGGGAGACTGTCTGGGAATCCGTGGTGCGGTTGACTTTTTATTATGTCGTTTAGATTTTGTTTCACAATCGATTAAAAAGGACTATGGATTAAAGCATTTAATGTTAATTGCCATTCTAAGCTGAATGTCCCTGCTCTCGTCAGATCGCAGAAGTTACACAGCTTAAGGCCTCGCTAGTACCAGTGTGGGAGACTGTCTGGGAATCCGTGGTGCGGTTGACTTTTTATTATGTCATTTAGATTTTGTTTCACAATCGATTAAATAGGACTATGGATTAAAGCATTTAACGTCAATGGCCATTCTAAGCTGAATGTGCCTGCTCTCGTCAGATCGCAGAAGTTACACAGCTTAAGGCCTCGCTAGTACGAGTGTGGGAGACTGTCTGGGAATCCGTGGTGCGGTTGACTTTTTATTATGTCGTTTAGATTTTGTTTCACAATCGATTAAAAAGGACTATGGATTAAAGCATTTAATGTCAATGGCCATTCTAAGCTGAATGTCCCTGCTCTCGTCAGATCGCAGAAGTTACACAGCTTAAGGCCTCGCTAGTACCAGTGTGGGAGACTGTCTGCGAATCCGTGGTGCGGTAGACTTTTTATTATGTCGTTTAGATTTTGTTTCACAATCGATTAAAAAGGACTATGGATTAAAGCATTTAATGTCAATGGCCATTCTAAGCTGAATGTGCCTGCTCTCGTCAGATCGCAGAAGTTACACAGCTTAAGGCCTCGCTAGTACCAGTGTGGGAGACTGTCTGGGAATCCGTGGTGCGGTTGACTTTTTATTATGTCGTTTAGATTTTGTTTCACAATCGATTAAAAAGGACTATGGATTAAACCATTTAATGTCAATGGCCATTCTAAGCTGAATGTGCCTGCTCTCGTCAGATCGCAGAAGTTACACAGCTTAAGGCCTCGCTAGTACCAGTGTGGGAGACTGTCTGGGAATCCGTGGTGCGGTTGACTTTTTATTATGTCGTTTAGATTTTGTTTCACAATAGATTAAATAGGACTATGGATTAAAGCATTTAATGTCAATGGCCATTCTAAGCTGAATGTGCCTGCTCTCGTCAGATCGCAGAAGTTACACAGCTTAAGGCCTCGCTAGTACCAGTGTGGGAGACTGTCTGGGAATCCGTGGTGCGGTTGACTTTTTATTATGTCGTTTAGATTTTGTTTCACAATAGATTAAATAGGACTATGGATTAAAGGATTTAACGTCAATGGCCATTCTAAGCTGAATGTGCCTGCTCTCGTCAGAACGCAGAAGTTACACAGCTTAAGGCCTCGCTAGTACCAGTATGGAAGACTGTCTGGGAATCCGTGGTGCGGTTGATTTTTTATTATGTCGTTTAGATTTTGTTTCACAATCGATTAAATAGGACTATGGATTAAAGCATTTAATGTCAATGCCCATTCTAAGCTGAATGTCCCTGCTCTCGTCAGATCACAGAAGTTACACAGCTTAAGGCCTCGCTAGTACCAGTGTGGGAGACTGTCTGGGAATCCGTGGTGCGGTTGACTTTTTATTATGTCGTTTAGATTTTGTTTCACAATAGATTAAATAGGACTATGGATTAAAGGATTTAACGTCAATGGCCATTCTAAGCTGAATGTGCCTGCTCTCGTCAGATCGCAGAAGTTACACAGCTTAAGGCCTCGCTAGTACCAGTGTGGGAGACTGTCTGGGAATCCGTGGTGCGCTTGACTTTTTATTATGTCGTTAAGATTTTGTTTCACAATAGATTAAATAGGACTATGGATTAAAGGATTTAACGTCAATGGCCATTCTAAGCTGAATGTGCCTGCTCTCGTCCGAACGCAGAAGTTACACAGCTTAAGGCCTCGCTAGTACCAGTGTGGGAGACTGTCTGGGAATCCGTGGTGCGGTTGATTTTTTATTATGTCGTTTAGATTTTGTTTCACAATCGATTAAAAAGGACTATGGATTAAAGCATTTAACGTCAATGGCCATTCTAAGCTGAATGTGCCTGCTCTCGTCAGAACGCAGAAGTTACACAGCTTAAGGCCTCGCTAGTACCAGTGTGGGAGACTGTCTGGGAATCCGTGGTGCGGTTGACTTTTTATTATGTCGTTTAGATTTTGTTTCACAATAGATTAAATAGGACTATGGATTAAAGCATTTAACGTCAATGGCCATTCTAAGCTGAATGTGCCTTCTCTCGTCAGAACGCAGAAGTTACACAGCTTAAGGCCTCGCTAGTACCAGTGTGGGAGACTGTCTGGGTATCCGTGGTGCAGTTGAATTTTTATTATGTCGTTTAGATTTTGTTTCACAATCGATTAAAAAGGACTATGGATTAAAGCATTTAATGTCAATGGCTATTCTAAGCTGAATGTCCCTGCTCTCGTCAGATCGCAGAAGTTACACAGCTTAAGGCCTCGCTAGTACCAGTGTGGGAGACTGTCTGGGAATCCGTGGTGCGGTTGACTTTTTATTATGTCGTTTAGATTTTGTTTCACAATCGATTAAAAAGGACTATGGATTAAAGCATTTAACGTCAATGGCCAGTCTAAGCTGAATGTGCCTACTCTCGTTAGATCGCAGAACTTACACAGCTTAAGGCCTCGCTAGTACCAATGTGGGAGACTGTCTGGGAATCCGTGGTGCGGTTGACTTTTTATTATGTCGTTTAGATTTTGTTTCACAATAGATTAAATAGGACTATGGATTAAAGCATTTAACGTCAATGGCCATTCTAAGCTGAATGTGCCTGCTCTCGTCAGATCGCAGAAGTTACACAGCTTAAGTCCTCGCTAGTACCAGTGTGGGAGACTGTCTGGGAATCCGTGGTGCGGTTGACTTTTTATTATGTCGTTTAGATTTTGTTTCACAATCGATTAAAAAGGACTATGGATTAAAGCATTTAATGTCAATGGCCATTCTAAGCTGAATGTCCCTGCTCTCGTCAGATCGCAGAAGTTACACAGCTTAAGGCCTCGCTAGTACCAGTGTGGGAGACTGTCTGGGAATCCGTGGTGCGGTTGACTTTTTATTATGTCATTTAGATTTTGTTTCACAATCGATTAAAAACGACTATGGATTAAAGCATTTAACGTCAATGGCCATTCTAAGCTGAATGTGCCTGCTCTCGTCAGATCGCAGAAGTTACACAGCTTAAGGCCTCGCTAGTACCAGTGTGGGAGACTGTCTGGGTATCCGTGGTGCGGTTGAATTTTTATTATGTCGTTTAGATTTTGTTTCACAATCGATTAAAAAGGACTATGGATTAAAGCATTTAATGTCAATGGCTATTCTAAGCTGAATGTCCCTGCTCTCGTCAGATCGCAGAAGTTACACAGCTTAAGCCCTCGCTAGTACCAGTGTGGGAGACTGTCTGGGAATCCGTGGTGCGGTTGACTTTTTATTATGTCGTTTAGATTTTGTTTCACAATCGATTAAAAAGGACTATGGATTAAAGCATTTAATGTCAATGGCCATTCTAAGCTGAATGTGCCTGCTCTCGTCAGATCGCAGAAGTTACACAGCTTAAGGCCTCGCTAGTACCAGTGTGGGAGACTGTCTGGGAATCCGTGGTGCGGTTGAATTTTTATTATGTTGTTTAGATTTTGTTTCACAATCGATTAAAAAGGACTATGGATTAAAGCATTTAACGTCAATGGCCATTCTAAGCTGAATGTGCCTGCTCTCGTCAGATCGCAGAAGTTACACAGCTTAAGGCCTCGCTAGTACCAGTGTGGGAGACTGTCTGGGAATCCGTGGTGCGGTTGACTTTTTATTATGTCGTTTAGATTTTGTTTCACAATCGATTAAAAAGGACTATGGATTAAAGCATTTAATGTCAATGGCCATTCTAAGCTGAATGTGCCTGCTCTCGTCAGATCGCAGAAGTTACACAGCTTAAGTCCTCGCTAGTACCAGTGTGGGAGACTGTCTGGGAATCCGTGGTGCGGTTGACTTTTTATTATGTCGTTTAGATTTTGTTTCACAATCGATTAAAAAGGACTATGGATTAAAGCATTTAATGTCAATGGCCATTCTAAGCTGAATGTGCCTGCTCTCGTCAGATCGCAGAAGTTACACAGCTTAAGTCCTCGCTAGTACCAATGTGGGAGACTGTCTGGGAATCCGTGGTGCGGTTGACTTTTTATTATGTCATTTAGATTTTGTTTCACAATAGATTAAATAGGACTATGGATTAAAGCATTTAACGTCAATGGCCATTCTAAACTGAATGTGCCTGCTCTCGTCAGATCGCAGAAGTTACACAGCTTAAGGCCTCGCTAGTACCAGTGTGGGAGACTGTCTGGGAATCCGTGGTGCAGTTGACTTTTTATTATGTCGTTTAGATTTTGTTTCACAATCGATTAAAAAGGACTATGGATTAAAGCATTTAATGTCAATGGCCATTCTAAGCGGAATGTGCCTGCTCTCATCAGATCGCAGAAGTTACACAGCTTAAGGCCTCGCTAGTACAAGTGTGGGAGACTGTCTGCGAATCCGTGGTGCGGTAGACTTTTTATTATGTCGTTTAGATTTTGTTTCACAATCGATTAAAAAGGACTATGGATTAAAGCATTTAATGTCAATGGCCATTCTAAGCTGAATGTGCCTGCTCTCGTCAGATCGCAGAAGTTACACAGCTTAAGGCCTCGCTAGTACCAGTGTGGGAGACTGTCTGGGAATCCGTGGTGCGGTTGACTTTTTATTATGTCGTTTAGATTTTGTTTCACAATCGATTAAAAAGGACTATGGATTAAAGCATTTAATGTCAATGGCCATTCTAAGCTGAATGTGCCTGCTCTCGTCAGATCGCAGAAGTTACACAGCTTAAGGCCTCGCTAGTACCAGTGTGGGAGACTGTCTGGGAATCCGTGGTGCGCTTGACTTTTTATTATGTCGTTTAGATTTTGTTTCACAATAGATTAAATAGGACTATGGATTAAAGGATTTAACGTCAATGGCCATTCTAAGCTGAATGTGCCTGCTCTCGTCAGAACGCAGAAGTTACACAGCTTAAGGCCTCGCTAGTACCAGTGTGGGAGACTGTCTGGGAATCCGTGGTGCGGTTGATTTTTTATTATGTCGTTTAGATTTTGTTTCACAATCGATTAAAAAGGACTATGGATTAAAGCATTTAATGTCAATGCCCATTCTAAGCTGAATGTCCCTGCTCTCGTCAAATCACAGAAGTTACACAGCTTAAGGCCTCGCTAGTACCAGTGTGGGAGACTGTCTGGGAATCCGTGGTGCGGTTGACTTTTTATTATGTTGTTTAGATTTTGTTTCACAATAGATTAAATAGGACTATGGATTAAGGCTTTTAATGTCAATGGTCTTTCTAAGCTGAAAGTGCCTGCTCTCGTCAGATCGCAGAAGTTACACAGCTTAAGGCCTCGCTAGTACCAGTGTGGGAGACTGTCTGGGAATTCGTGGTGCGCTTGACTTTTTATTATGTCGTTAAGATTTTGTTTCACAATAGATTAAATAGGACTATGGATTAAAGGATTTAACGTCAATGGCCATTCTAAGCTGAATGTGCCTTCTCTCGTCCGAACGCAGAAGTTACACAGCTTAAGGCCTCGCTAGTACCAGTGTGGGAGACTGTCTGGGAATCCGTGGTGCGGTTGCTTTTTTATTATGTTGTTTAGATTTTGTTTCACAATCGATTAAAAAGGACTATGGATTAAAGCATTTAATGTCAATGGCTATTTTAAGCTGAATGTCCCTGCTCTCGTCAGATCGCAGAAGTTACACAGCTTAAGGCCTCGCTAGTACCAGTGTGGGAGACTGTCTGGGTATCCGTGGTGCGGTTGAATTTTTATTATGTCGTTTAGATTTTGTTTCACAATCGATTAAAAAGGACTATGGATTAAAGCATTTAATGTCAATGGCTATTTTAAGCTGAATGTCCCTGCTCTCGTCAGATCGCAGAAGTTACACAGCTTAAGGCCTCGCTAGTACCAGTGTGGGAGACTGTCTGGGAATCCGTGGTGCGGTTGACTTTTTATTATGTCGTTTAGATTTTGTTTCACAATCGATTAAAAAGGACTATGGATTAAAGCATTTAATGTCAATGGCCATTCTAAGCTGAATGTGCCTGCTCTCGTCAGATCGCAGAAGTTACACAGCTTAAGGCCTCGCTAGTACCAGTGTGGGAGACTGTCTGGGAATCCGTGGTGCGGTTGAATTTTTATTATGTTGTTTAGATTTTGTTTCACAATCGATTAAAAAGGACTATGGATTAAAGCATTTAATGTCAATGGCCATTCTAAGCTGAATGTGCCTGCTCTCGTCAGATCGCAGAAGTTACACAGCTTAAGGCCTCGCTAGTACCAGTGTGGGAGGCTGTCTGGGAATCCGTGGTGCAGTTGACTTTTTTTTATGTCGTTTAGATTTTGTTTCACAATCGATTAAAAAGGACTATGGATTAAAGCATTTAATGTCAATGGCCAGTCTAAGCTGAATGTGCCTGCTCTTGTTAGATCGCAGAACTTACACAGCTTAACCCCTCGCTAGTACCAATGTGGGAGACTGTCTGGGAATCCGTGGTGCGGTTGACTTTTTATTATGTCGTTTAGATTTTGTTTCACAATAGATTAAATAGGACTATGGATTAAAGCATTTAACGTCAATGGCCATTCTAAGCTGAATGTGCCTGCTCTCGTCAGATCGCAGAAGTTACACAGCTTAAGTCCTCGCTAGTACCAGTGTGGGAGACTGTCTGGGAATCCGTGGTGCGGTTGACTTTTTATTATGTCGTTTAGATTTTGTTTCACAATCGATTAAAAAGGACTATGGATTAAAGCATTTAATGTCAATGGCCATTCTAAGCTGAATGTCCCTGCTCTCGTCAGATCGCAGAAGTTACACAGCTTAAGGCCTCGCTAGTACCAGTGTGGGAGACTGTCTGGGAATCCGTGGTGCGGTTGACTTTTTATTATGTCATTTAGATTTTGTTTCACAATCGATTAAAAACGACTATGGATTAAAGCATTTAACGTCAATGGCCATTCTAAGCTGAATGTGCCTGCTCTCGTCAGATCGCAGAAGTTACACAGCTTAAGGCCTCGCTAGTACCAGTGTGGGAGACTGTCTGGGTATCCGTGGTGCGGTTGAATTTTTATTATGTCGTTTAGATTTTGTTTCACAATCGATTAAAAAGGACTATGGATTAAAGCATTTAATGTCAATGGCTATTCTAAGCTGAATGTCCCTGCTCTCGTCAGATCGCAGAAGTTACACAGCTTAAGCCCTCGCTAGTACCAGTGTGGGAGACTGTCTGGGAATCCGTGGTGCGGTTGACTTTTTATTATGTCGTTTAGATTTTGTTTCACAATCGATTAAAAAGGACTATGGATTAAAGCATTTAATGTCAATGGCCATTCTAAGCTGAATGTGCCTGCTCTCGTCAGATCGCAGAAGTTACACAGCTTAAGGCCTCGCTAGTACCAGTGTGGGAGACTGTCTGGGAATCCGTGGTGCGGTTGAATTTTTATTATGTTGTTTAGATTTTGTTTCACAATCGATTAAAAAGGACTATGGATTAAAGCATTTAACGTCAATGGCCATTCTAAGCTGAATGTGCCTGCTCTCGTCAGATCGCAGAAGTTACACAGCTTAAGGCCTCGCTAGTACCAGTGTGGGAGACTGTCTGGGAATCCGTGGTGCGGTTGACTTTTTATTATGTCGTTTAGATTTTGTTTCACAATCGATTAAAAAGGACTATGGATTAAAGCATTTAATGTCAATGGCCATTCTAAGCTGAATGTGCCTGCTCTCGTCAGATCGCAGAAGTTACACAGCTTAAGTCCTCGCTAGTACCAGTGTGGGAGACTGTCTGGGAATCCGTGGTGCGGTTGACTTTTTATTATGTCGTTTAGATTTTGTTTCACAATCGATTAAAAAGGACTATGGATTAAAGCATTTAATGTCAATGGCCATTCTAAGCTGAATGTGCCTGCTCTCGTCAGATCGCAGAAGTTACACAGCTTAAGTCCTCGCTAGTACCAATGTGGGAGACTGTCTGGGAATCCGTGGTGCGGTTGACTTTTTATTATGTCATTTAGATTTTGTTTCACAATAGATTAAATAGGACTATGGATTAAAGCATTTAACGTCAATGGCCATTCTAAACTGAATGTGCCTGCTCTCGTCAGATCGCAGAAGTTACACAGCTTAAGGCCTCGCTAGTACCAGTGTGGGAGACTGTCTGGGAATCCGTGGTGCAGTTGACTTTTTATTATGTCGTTTAGATTTTGTTTCACAATCGATTAAAAAGGACTATGGATTAAAGCATTTAATGTCAATGGCCATTCTAAGCGGAATGTGCCTGCTCTCATCAGATCGCAGAAGTTACACAGCTTAAGGCCTCGCTAGTACAAGTGTGGGAGACTGTCTGCGAATCCGTGGTGCGGTAGACTTTTTATTATGTCGTTTAGATTTTGTTTCACAATCGATTAAAAAGGACTATGGATTAAAGCATTTAATGTCAATGGCCATTCTAAGCGGAATGTGCCTGCTCTCATCAGATCGCAGAAGTTACACAGCTTAAGGCCTCGCTAGTACAAGTGTGGGAGACTGTCTGCGAATCCGTGGTGCGGTAGACTTTTTATTATGTCGTTTAGATTTTGTTTCACAATCGATTAAAAAGGACTATGGATTAAATCATTTAATGTCAATGGCCATTCTAAGCTGAATGTGCCTGCTCTCGTCAGATCGCAGAAGTTACACAGCTTAAGGCCTCGCTAGTACCAGTGTGGGAGACTGTCTGGGAATCCGTGGTGCGGTTGACTTTTTATTATGTCGTTTAGATTTTGTTTCACAATCGATTAAAAAGGACTATGGATTAAAGCATTTAATGTCAATGGCCATTCTAAGCGGAATGTGCCTGCTCTCATCAGATCGCAGAAGTTACACAGCTTAAGGCCTCGCTAGTACCAGTGTGGGAGACTGTCTGCGAATCCGTGGTGCGGTAGACTTTTTATTATGTCGTTTAGATTTTGTTTCACAATCGATTAAAAAGGACTATGGATTAAAGCATTTAATGTCAATGGCCATTCTAAGCTGAATGTGCCTGCTCTCGTCAGATCGCAAAAATTACACAGCTTAAGGCCTCGCCAGTACCAGTGTGGGAGACTGTCTGGGAATCCGTGGTGCGGTTGACTTTTTATTATGTCGTTTAGATTTTGTTTCACAATCGATTAAAAAGGACTATGGATTAAAGCATTTAATGTCAATGGCCATTCTAAGCTGAATGTGCCTGCTCTCGTCAGATCGCAGAAGTTACACAGCTTAAGGCCTCGCTAGTACCAGTGTGGGAGACTGTCTGGGAATCCGTGGTGCGGTTGACTTTTTATTATGTCGTTTAGATTTTGTTTCACAATCGATTAAAAAGGACTATGGATTAAAACATTTAATGTCAATGCCCATTCTAAGCTGAATGTCCCTGCTCTCGTCAGATCACAGAAGTTACACAGCTTAAGGCCTCGCTAGTACCAGTGTGGGAGACTGTCTGGGAATCCGTGGTGCGCTTGACTTTTTATTATGTCGTTTAGATTTTGTTTCACAATAGATTAAATAGGACTATGGATTAAAGGATTTAACGTCAATGGCCATTCTAAGCTGAATGTGCCTGCTCTCGTCAGAACGCAGAAGTTACACAGCTTAAGGCCTCGCTAGTACCAGTGTGGGAGACTGTCTGGGAATCCGTGGTGCGGTTGATTTTTTATTATGTCGTTTAGATTTTGTTTCACAATCGATTAAAAAGGACTATGGATTAAAGCATTTAATGTCAATGCCCATTCTAAGCTGAATGTCCCTGCTCTCGTCAGATCGCAGAAGTTACACAGCTTAAGGCCTCGCTAGTACCAGTGTGGGAGACTGTCTGGGAATCCGTGGTGCGGTTGATTTTTTATTATGTCGTTTAGATTTTGTTTCACAATCGATTAAAAAGGACTATGGATTAAAGCATTTAATATCAATGGCCATTCTAAGCTGAATGTCCCTCCTCTCGTCAGATCGCAGAAGTTACACAGCTTAAGGCCTCGCTAGTACCAGTGTGGGAGACTGTCTGGGAATCCGTGGTGCGGTTGACTTTTTATTATGTTGTTTAGATTTTGTTTCACAATAGATTAAATAGGACTATGGATTAAAGCATTTAACGTCAATGGCCATTCTAAGCTGAATGTGCCTGCTCTCGTCAGAACGCAGAAGTTACACAGCTTAAGGCCTCGCTAGTACCAGTGTGGGAGACTGTCTGGGAAACCGTGGTGCGGTTGAATTTTTATTATGTCGTTTAGATTTTGTTTCACAATCGATTAAAAAGGACTATGGATTAAAGCATTTAAAGTCAATGGCCATTCTAAGCTGAATGTCCCTGCTCTCGTCAAATCGCAGAAGTTACACAGCTTAAGGCCTCGCTAGTACCAGTGTGGGAGACACTCTGGGAATCCGTGGTGCGGTTGACTTTTTATTATGTCGTTTAGATTTTGTTTCACAATAAATTAAATAGGACTATGGATTAAGGCTTTTAACGTCAATGGCCATTCTAAGCTGAATGTGCCTGCTCTCGTCAGATCGCAGAAGTTACACAGCTTAAGACCTCGCTAGTACCAGTGTGGGAGACTGTCTGGGAATCCGTGGTGCGGTTGACTTTTTATTATGTCGTTTAGATTTTGTTTCACAATCGATTAAAAAGGACTATGGATTAAAGCATTTAATGTCAATGCCCATTCTAAGCTGAATGTGCCTGCTCTCGTCAAATCGCAGAAGTTACACGGCTTAACGCCTCGCTAGTACCAGTGTGGGAGACTGTCTGGGAATCCGTGGTGCGGTTGACTTTTTATTATGTCGTTTAGATTTTGTTTCACAATAGATTAAATAGGACTATGGATTAAAGCATTTAATGTCAATGGCCATTCTAAGCTGAATGTGCCTGCTCTCGTCAGATCGCAGAAGTTACACAGCTTAAGGCCTCGCTAGTACCAGTGTGGGAGACTGTCTGGGAATCCGTGGTGCGGTTGACTTTTTATTATGTTGTTTAGATTTTGTTTCACAATCGATTAAAAAGGACTATGGATTAAAGCATTTAATGTCAATGCCCATTCTAAGCTGAATGTGCCTGCTCTCGTTAGATCGCAGAAGTAACACGGCTTAACGTCTCGCTAGTACCAGTGTGGGAGACTGTCTGGGAATCCGTGGTGCGGTTGACTTTTTATTATGTCGTTTAGATTTTGTTTCACAATAGATTAAATAGGACTATGGATTAAAGCATTTAATGTCAGTGGCCATTCTAAGCTGAATGTGCCTGCTCTCGTCAGATCGCAGAAGTTACACAGCTTAAGGCCTCGCTAGTACCAGTGTGGGAGACTGTCTGGGAATCCGTGGTGCGGTTGGCTTTTTATTATGTCGTTTAGATTTTGTTTCACAATAGATTAAATAGGACTATGGATTAAGGCTTTTAATGTCAATGGCCATTCTAAGCTGAATGTGCCTTCTCTCGTCAGATCGCAGAAGTTACACAGCTTGAGGCCTCGCTAGTACCAGTGTGGGAGACTGTCTGGGAATCCGTGGTGCGGTTGACTTTTTATTATGTCGTTTCGATTTTGTTTCACAATCGATTAAAAAGGACTATGGATTAAAGCATTTAATGTCAGTGGCCATTCTAAGCTGAATGTGCCTGCTCTCGTCAGATCGCAGAAGTTACACAGCTTAAGGCCTTGCTAGTACCAGTGTGGGAGACTGTCTGGGAATCCGTGGTGCGGTTGGCTTTTTATTATGTTGTTTAGATTTTGTTTCACAATCGATTAAAAAGGACTATGGATTAAAGCTTTTAATGTCAATGGCCAGTCTAAGCTGAATGTGCCTGCTCTCGTTAGATCGCAGAACTTACACAGCTTAACGGCTCGCTAGTACCAATGTGGGAGACTGTCTGGGAATCCGTGGTGCGGTTGAATTTTTATTATGTCGTTTAGATTTTGTTTCACAATCGATTAAAAAGGACTATGGATTAAAGCATTTAATGTCAATGGCTATTCTAAGCTGAATGTCCCTGCTCTCGTCAGATCGCAGAAGTTACACAGCTTAAGGCCTCGCTACTACCAGTGTGGGAGACTGTCTGGGAATCCGTGGTGCGGTTGACTTTTTATTATGTCGTTTAGATTTTGTTTCACAATCGATTAAAAAGGACTATGGATTAAAGCATTTAATGTCAATGGCCAGTCTAAGCTGAATGTGCCTGCTCTTGTTAGATCGCAGAACTTACACAGCTTAACGCCTCGCTAGTACCAGTGTGGGAGACTGTCTGGGAATCCGTGGTGCGGTTGACTTTTTATTATGTCGTTTAGATTTTGTTTCACAATCGATTAAAAAGGACTATGGATTAAAGCATTTAATGTCAATGGCCATTCTAAGCTGAATGTGCCTGCTCTCGTCAGATCGCAGAAGTTACACAGCTTAAGGCATCGCTAGTACGAGTGTGGGAGACTGTCTGGGAATCCGTGGTGCGGTTGACTTTTTATTATGTCGTTTAGATTTTGTTTCACAATCGATTAAAAAGGACTATGGATTAAAGCATTTAATGTCAATGGCCATTCTAAGCTGAATGTGCCTGCTCTCGTCAGATCGCAGAAGTTACACAGCTTAAGGCCTCGCTAGTACCAGTGTGGGAGACTGTCTGGGAATCCGTGGTGCGGTTGACTTTTTATTATGTCGTTTAGATTTTTTTTCACAATCGATTAAAAAGGACTATGGATTCGAGCATTTAATGTCAATGGCCATTCTAAGCTGAATGTGCCTGCTCTCGTCAGATCGCAGAAGTTACACAGCTTAAGGCCTCGCTAGTACCAGTGTGGGAGACTGTCTGGGAATCCGTGGTGCGGTTGACTTTTTATTATGTCGTTTAGATTTTGTTTCACAATCGATTAAAAAGGACTATGGATTAAAGCATTTAATGTCAATGGCCATTCTAAGCTGAATGTGCCTGCTCTCGTCAGATCGCAGAAGTTACACAGCTTAAGGCCTCGCTAGTACCAGTGTGGGAGACTGTCTGGGAATCCGTGGTGCGGTTGACTTTTTATTATGTCGTTTAGATTTTGTTTCACAATCGATTAAAAAGGACTATGGATTGAAGCATTTAATGTCAATGGCCATTCTAAGCTGAATGTGCCTGCTCTCGTCAGATCGCAGAAGTTACACAGCTTAAAGGCATGGTGTTGCCCTAAAAACATGTTTTTTTTTTAAAAATTAAACATTTAGTGTGTGGGTGATTAAACATTGTTCAAATTTTTTTTTTTTTTTTTGGCACGAGCCATGTAATATTATAAATTATTTCTAATTTATAATACTACCCATTTTTGGCCACTAGATGGGGCTGTTCCCAAAATTGCAGCATTGCAACATTGGGTTAAAAGCCCTCGCTCTAGTGAGCTCTCAGCATCCCCCCCTCCTTTATCCTGGCTAGTGCCGGGATAAACGAGGGGTTTGAAAGGTTTAACCTGCTACACTGCGTGTCGCCATTTTTTGAGGTAACCCACAGTGTAGTAGGTTTACATATAGTAGTAAACACACACAAACACTAACATACATTGAAATCTCTTACCTGCTCCTGCCGCCGCGGCTCCCTCTGGCCCGTCCGCTCCGTTTGCTGCCGCTGTTCCATGTGCACAAGTCCGGAAGCCGCGACCGGAAGTAGTAATATTACAGTCCGGCCGCGACTTCCGGTCCACAGGAAAATGGCGCCGGACGGCGCCAATTTCGAATAGGACTGTGTGGGAGCGGCGCATGCGCAGTTCCCACACAGACGCCGTACACGGACGTGAATGGGACGGGAGCCGTTCACAGTCCCTATGGGACTGTGGCTGCCGTACTCCATGTCTGTGTGTGTCGTTAATCGACACACACAGAAATGGAACAAAAAATGGCAGCCCCCATAGGGAAGAAAAAGTGTAAAAAGAAGAAAAAGTAAAACACAAACACACAAATGAATAAAAACGTTTTTATTAAAGCACTAACATCTTTAACATATAAAAAAAATTATTTGCCATGACACTGTTCCTTTAAGGCCTCGCTAGTACCAGTGTGGGAGACTGTCTGGGAATCCGTGGTGCGGTTGACTTTTTATTATGTCGTTTAGATTTTGTTTCACAATAGATTAAATAGGACTATGGATTAAAGCATTTAATGTCAATGGCCATTCTAAGCTGAATGTGCCTGCTCTCGTCAGATCGTAGAAGTTACACAGCTTAAGGCCTCGCTAGTACCAGTGTGGGAGACTGTCTGGGAATCCGTGGTGCGGTTGACTTTTTATTATGTCGTTTAGATTTTGTTTCACAATAGATTAAATAGGACTATGGATTAAGGCATTTAACGTCAATGGCCATTCTAAGCTGAATGTGCCTGCTCTCGTCAGAACGCAGAAGTTACACAGCTTAAGGCCTCGCTAGTACCAGTGTGGGAGACTGTCTGGGAATCCGTGGTGCGGTTGACTTTTTATTATGTCGTTTAGATTTTGTTTCACAATAGATTAAATAGGACTATGGATTAAAGCATTTAACGTCAATGGCCATTCTAAGCTGAATGTGCCTTCTCTCGTCAGAATGCAGAAGTTACACAGCTTAAGGCCTCGCTAGTACCAGTGTGGGAGACTGTCTGGGTATCCGTGGTGCGGTTGAATTTTTATTATGTCGTTTAGATTTTGTTTCACAATCGATTAAAAAGGACTATGGATTAAAGCATTTAATGTCAATGGCTATTCTAAGCTAAATGTCCCTGCTCTCGTCAGATCGCAGAAGTTACACAGCTTAAGGCCTCGCTAGTACCAGTGTGGGAGACTGTCTGGGAATCCGTGGTGCGGTTGACTTTTTATTATGTCGTTTAGATTTTGTTTCACAATCGATTAAAAAGGACTATGGATTAAAGCATTTAATGTCAATGGCCATTCTAAGCTGAATGTGCCTGCTCTCGTCAGATCGCAGAAGTTACACAGCTTAAGGCCTTGCTAGTACCAGTGTGGGAGACTGTCTGGGAATCCGTGGTGCGGTTGACTTTTTATTATGTCGTTTAGATTTTGTTTCACAATCGATTTAAAACGACTATGGATTAAAGCATTTAATGTCAATTGCCATTCTAAGCTGAATGTGCCTGCTCTCGTTAGATCGCAGAAGTTACACAGCTTAAGGCCTCGCTAGTACCAGTGTGGGAGACTGTCTGGGAATCCGTGGTGCGGTTGACTTTTTATTATGTCGTTTAGATTTTGTTTCACAATCGATTAAAAAGGACTATGGATTAAAGCATTTAATGTCAATTGCCATTCTAAGCTGAATGTGCCTGCTCTCGTCAGATCGCAGAAGTTACACAGCTTAAGGCCTCGCTAGTACCCGTGTGGGAGACTGTCTGGGAATCCGTGGTGCGGTTGACTTTTTATTATGTCATTTAGATTTTGTTTCACAATCGATTAAAAACGACTATGGATTAAAGCATTTAATGTCAATGGCCATTCTAAGCTGAATGTGCCTGCTCTCGTCAGATCGCAGAAGTTACACAGCTTAAGGCCTCGCTAGTACCAGTGTGGGAGACTGTCTGGGAATCCGTGGTGCGGTTGACTTTTTATTATGTCGTTTAGATTTTGTTTCACAATCGATTAAAAAGGACTATGGATTGAAGCATTTAATGTCAATGGCCATTCTAAGCTGAATGTGCCTGCTCTCGTCAGATCGCAGAAGTTACACAGCTTAAGGCCTCGCTAGTACCAGTGTGGGAGACTGTCTGGGAATCCGTGCTGCGGTTGACTTTTTATAATGTCGTTTAGATTTTGTTTCACAATAGATTAAATAGGACTATGGATTAAAGCATTTAATGTCAATGGCCATTCTAAGCTGAATGTGCCTGCTCTCGTCAGATCGCAGAAGTTACACAGCTTAAGGCCTCGCTAGTACCAGTGTGGGAGACTGTCTGGGAATCCGTGGTGCGGTTGACTTTTTATTATGTCGTTTAGATTTTGTTTCACAATAGATTAAATAGGACTATGGATTAAAGCATTTAATGTCAATGGCCATTCTAAGCTGAATGTGCCTGCTCTCGTCAGATCGCAGAAGTTACACAGCTTAAGGCCTCGCTAGTACCAGTGTGGGAGACTGTCTGGGAATCCGTGGTGCGCTTGACTTTTTATTATGTCGTTTAGATTTTGTTTCACAATAGATTAAATAGGACTATGGATTAAAGGATTTAACGTCAATGGCCATTCTAAGCTGAATGTGCCTGCTCTCGTCAGAACGCAGAAGTTACACAGCTTAAGGCCTCAGTAGTACCAGTGTGGGAGACTGTCTGGGAATCCGTGGTGCGGTTGATTTTTTATTATGTCGTTTAGATTTTGTTTCACAATCGATTAAAAAGGACTATGGATTAAAGCATTTAATGTCAATGCCCATTCTAAGCTGAATGTCCCTGCTCTCGTCAGATCACAGAAGTTACACAGCTTAAGGCCTCGCTAGTACCAGTGTGGGAGACTGTCTGGGAATCCGTGGTGCGGTTGACTTTTTATTATGTTGTTTAGCTTTTGTTTCACAATAGATTAAATAGGACTATGGATTAAGGCTTTTAATGTCAATGGTCTTTCTAAGCTGAAAGTGCCTGCTCTCGTCAGATCGCAGAAGTTACACAGCTTAAGGCCTCGCTAGTACCAGTGTGGGAGACTGTCCTGGAATCCGTGGTGCGCTTGACTTTTTATTATGTCGTTAAGATTTTGTTTCACAATAGATTAAATAGGACTATGGATTAAAGGATTTAACGTCAATGGCCATTCTAAGCTGAATGTGCCTGCTCTCGTCAGAACGCAGAAGTTACACAGCTTAAGGCCTCGCTAGTACCAGTGTGGGAGACTGTCTGGGAATCCGTGGTGCGGTTGATTTTTTATTATGTCGTTTAGATTTTGTTTCACAATCGATTAAAAAGGACTATGGATTAAAGCACTTAATGTCAATGCCCATTCTAAGCTGAATGTCCCTGCTCTCGTCAGATCACAGAAGTTACACAGCTTAAGGCCTCGCTAGTACCAGTGTGGGAGACTGTCTGGGAATCCGTGGTGCGGTTGACTTTTTATTATGTTGTTTAGATTTTGTTTCACAATAGATTAAATAGGACTATGGATTAAGGCTTTTAGTGTCAATGGTCTTTCTAAGCTGAAAGTGCCTTCTCTCGTCAGATCGCAGAAGTTACACAGCTTAAGGCCTCGCTAGTACCAGTGTGGGAGACTGTCTGGGAATCCGTGGTGCGCTTGACTTTTTATTATGTCGTTAAGATTTTGTTTCACAATAGATTAAATAGGACTATGGATTAAAGGATTTAACGTCAAAGGCCATTCTAAGCTGAATGTGCCTGCTCTCGTCAGATCGCAGAAGTTACACAGCTTAAGGCCTCGCTAGTACCAGTGTGGGAGACTGTCTGGGAATCCGTGGTGCGGTTGACTTTTTATTATGTCGTTTAGATTTTGTTTCACAATCGATTAAAAAGGACTATGGATTAAAGCATTTAATGTCAATGGCCATTCTAAGCTGAATGTGCCTGCTCTCGTCAGATCGCAGAAGTTACACAGCTTAAGGCCTCGCTAGTACCAGTGTGGGAGACTGTCTGGGAATCCGTGGTGCGGTTGACTTTTTATTAAGTCGTTTAGATTTTGTTTCACAATAGATTAAATAGGACTATGGATTAAAGCATTTAACGTCAATGGCCATTCTAAGCTGAATGTGCCTGCTCTCGTCAGAACACAGAAGTTACACAGCTTAAGGCATCGCTAGTACCAGTGTGGGAGACTGTCTGGGAATCCGTGGTGCGGTTGAATTTTTATTATGTCGTTTAGATTTTGTTTCACAATCGATTAAAAAGGACTATGGATTAAAGCATTTAATGTCAATGGCCATTCTAAGCTGAATGTGCCTGCTCTCGTCAGATCGCAGAAGTTACACAGCTTAAGGCCTCGCTAGTACCAGTGTGGGAGACTGTCTGGGAATCCGTGGTGCGGTTGACTTTTTATTATGTCGTTTAGATTTTTTTTCACAATCGATTAAAAAGGACTGTGGATTAAAGCATTTAATGTCAATGGCCATTCTAAGCTGAATGTGCCTGCTCTCGTCAGATCGCAGAAGTTACACAGCTTAAGGCCTCGCTAGTACCAGTGTGGGAGACTGTCTGGGAATCCGTGGTGCGGTTGACTTTTTATTATGTCGTTTAGATTTTGTTTCACAATCGATTAAAAAGGACTATGGATTAAAGCATTTAATGTCAATGGCCATTCTAAGCTGAATGTGCCTGCTCTCGTCAGATCGCAGAAGTTACACAGCTTAAGGCCTCGCTAGTACCAGTGTGGGAGTCTGTCTGGGAATCCGTGGTGCGGTTGACTTTTTATTATGTCGTTTAGATTTTGTTTCACAATCGATTAAAAAGGACTATGGATTAAAGCGTTTAATGTCAATGGCCATTCTAAGCTGAATGTGCCTGCTCTCGTCAGATCGCAGAAGTTACACAGCTTAAGGCCTCGCTAGTACCAGTGTGGGAGACTGTCTGGGAATCCGTGGTGCGGTTGACTTTTTATTATGTCGTTTAGATTTTGTTTCACAATAGATTAAATAGGACTATGGATTAAAGCATTTAATGTCAATGGCCATTCTAAGCTGAATGTGCCTGCTCTCGTCAGATCGTAGAAGTTACACAGCTTAAGGCCTCGCTAGTACCAGTGTGGGAGACTGTCTGGGAATCCGTGGTGCGGTTGACTTTTTATTATGTCGTTTAGATTTTGTTTCACAATAGATTAAATAGGACTATGGATTAAGGCATTTAACGTCAATGGCCATTCTAAGCTGAATGTGCCTGCTCTCGTCAGAACGCAGAAGTTACACAGCTTAAGGCCTCGCTAGTACCAGTGTGGGAGACTGTCTGGGAATCCGTGGTGCAGTTGACTTTTTATTATGTCGTTTAGATTTTGTTTCACAATCGATTAAAAAGGACTATGGATTAAAGCATTTAATGTCAATGGCCATTCTAAGCTGAATGTGCCTGCCCTCGTCAGATCGCAGAAGTTACACGGCTTAAGGCCCCGCTAGTACCAGTGTGGGAGACTGTCTGGGAATCCGTGGTGCGGTTGACTTTTTATTATGTCGTTTAGATTTTGTTTCACAATAGATTAAATAGGACTATGGATTAAAGCATTTAACATCAATGGCCATTCTAAGCTGAATGTGCCTGCTCTCGTCAGATCGCAGAAGTTACACAGCTTAAGTCCTCGCTAGTACCAGTGTGGGAGACTGTCTGGGAATCCGTGGTGCGGTTGACTTTTTATTATGTCGTTTAGATTTTGTTTCACAATCGATTAAAAAGGACTATGGATTAAAGCATTTAATGTCAATGGCCATTCTAAGCTGAATGTCCCTGCTCTCGTCAGATCGCAGAAGTTACACAGCTTAAGGCCTCGCTAGTACCAGTGTGGGAGACTGTCTGGGAATCCGTGGTGCGGTTGACTTTTTATTATGTCATTTAGATTTTGTTTCACAATCGATTAAAAACGACTATGGATTAAAGCATTTAATGTCAATGGCCATTCTAAGCTGAATGTGCCTGCTCTCGTCAGATCGCAGAAGTTACACAGCTTAAGGCCTCGCTAGTACCAGTGTGGGAGACTGTCTGGGAATCCGTGGTGCGGTTGACTTTTTATTATGTCGTTTAGATTTTGTTTCACAATCGATTAAAAAGAACTATGGATTAAAGCATTTTATGTCAATGGCCATTCTAAGCGGAATGTGCCTGCTCTCATCAGATCGCAGAAGTTACACAGCTTAAGGCCTCGCTAGTACCAGTGTGGGAGACTGTCTGCGAATCCGTGGTGCGGTAGACTTTTTATTATGTCGTTTAGATTTTGTTTCACAATCGATTAAAAAGGACTATGGATTAAAGCATTTAATGTCAATGGCCATTCTAAGCTGAATGTGCCTGCTCTCGTCAGATCGCAGAAATTACACAGCTTAAGGCCTCGCTAGTACCAGTGTGGGAGACTGTCTGGGAATCCGTGGTGCGGTTGACTTTTTATTATGTCGTTTAGATTTTGTTTCACAATCGATTAAAAAGGACTATGGATTAAAGCATTTAATGTCAATGGCTATTCTAAGCTGAATGTGCCTGCTCTCGTCAGATCGCAGAAGTTACACAGCTTAAGGCCTCGCTAGTACCAGTGTGGGAGACTGTCTGGGAATCCGTGGTGCGGTTGACTTTTTATTATGTCGTTTAGATTTTGTTTCACAATAGATTAAATAGGACTATGGATTAAAGCATTTAATGTCAATGGCCATTCTAAGCTGAATGTGCCTGCTCTCGTCAGATCGCAGAAGTTACACAGCTTAAGGCCTCGCTAGTACCAGTGTGGGAGACTGTCTGGGAATCCGTGGTGCGCTTGACTTTTTATTATGTCGTTTAGATTTTGTTTCACAATAGATTAAATAGGACTATGGATTAAAGGATTTAACGTCAATGGCCATTCTAAGCTGAATGTGCCTGCTCTCGTCAGAACGCAGAAGTTACACAGCTTAAGGCCTCGCTAGTACCAGTGTGGGAGACTGTCTGGGAATCCGTGGTGCGGTTGATTTTTTATTATGTCGTTTAGATTTTGTTTCACAATCGATTAAAAAGGACTATGGATTAAAGCATTTAATGTCAATGCCCATTCTAAGCTGAATGTCCCTGCTCTCGTCAGATCACAGAAGTTACACAGCTTAAGGCCTCGCTAGTACCAGTGTGGGAGACTGTCTGGGAATCCGTGGTGCGGTTGACTTTTTATTATGTTGTTTAGATTTTGTTTCACAATAGATTAAATAGGACTATGGATTAAGGCTTTTAATGTCAATGGTCTTTCTAAGCTGAAAGTGCCTGCTCTCGTCAGATCGCAGAAGTTACACAGCTTAAGGCTTCGCTAGTACCAGTGTGGGAGACTGTCTGGGAATCCGTGGTGCGCTTGACTTTTTATTATGTCGTTAAGATTTTGTTTCACAATAGATTAAATAGGACTATGGATTAAAGGATTTAACGTCAATGGCCATTCTAAGCTGAATGTGCCTGCTCTCGTCAGAACGCAGAAGTTACACAGCTTAAGGCCTCGCTAGTACCAGTGTGGGAGACTGTCTGGGAATCCGTGGTGCGGTTGATTTTTTATTATGTCGTTTAGATTTTGTTTCACAATCGATTAAAAAGGACTATGGATTAAAGCATTTAATGTCAATGGCCATTCTAAGCTGAATGTCCCTGCTCTCGTCAGATCACAGAAGTTACACAGCTTAAGGCCTCGCTAGTACCAGTGTGGGAGACTGTCTGGGAATCCGTGGTGCGGTTGAATTTTTATTATGTCGTTTAGATTTTGTTTCACAATCGATTAAAAAGGACTATGGATTAAAGCATTTAATGTCAATGGCCATTCTAAGCTGAATGTCCCTGCTCTCGTCAGATCGCAGAAGTTACACAGCTTAAAACCTCGCTAGTACCAGTGTGGGAGACTGTCTGGGAATCCGTGGTGCGGTTGACTTTTTATTATGTCGGTTAGATTTTGTTTCACAATCGATTAAAAAGGACTATGGATTAAAGCATCTAACGTCAATGGCCATTCCAAGCTGAATGTGCCTGCTCTCGTCAGAACGCAGAAGTTACACAGCTTAAGGCCTCGCTAGTACCAGTGTGGGAGACTGTCTGGGAATCCGTGGTGCGGTTGACTTTTTATTATGTCGTTTAGATTTTGTTTCACAATCGATTAAAAAGGACTATGGATTAAAGCATTTAATGTCAATGGCCATTCTAAGCTGAATGTCCCTGCTCTCGTCAAATCGCAGAAGTTACACAGCTTAAGGCCTCGCTAGTACCAGTGTGGGAGACACTCTGGGAATCCGTGGTGCGGTTGACTTTTTATTATGTTGTTTAGATTTTGTTTCACAATAGATTAAATAGGACTATGGATTAAGGCTTTTAATGTCAATGGCCATTCTAAGCTGAATGTGCCTGCTCTCGTCAGATTGCAGAAGTTACACAGCTTAAGACCTCGCTAGTACCAGTGTGGGAGACTGTCTGGGAATCCGTGGTGCGGTTGACTTTTTATTATGTTGTTTAGATTTTGTTTCACAATCGATTAAAAAGGACTATGGATTAAAGCATTTAATGTCAATGCCCATTCTAAGCTGAATGTGCCTGCTCTCGTTAGATCGCAGAAGTAACACGGCTTAACGCCTCGCTAGTACCAGTGTGGGAGACTGTCTGGGAATCCGTGGTGCGGTTGACTTTTTATTATGTCGTTTAGATTTTGTTTCACAATAGATTAAATAGGACTATGGATTAAAGCATTTAATGTCAATGGCCATTCTAAGCTGAATGTGCCTGCTCTCGTCAGATCGCAGAAGTTACACAGCTTAAGGCCTCGATAGTACCAGTGTGGGAGATTGTCTGGGAATCCGTGGTGCGGTTGAATTTTTATTATGTCGTTTAGATTTTGTTTCACAATCGATTAAAAAGGACTATGGATTAAAGCATTTAATGTCAATGGCCATTCTAAGCTGAATGTCCCTGCTCTCGTCAGATCGCAGAAGTTACACAGCTTAAGGCCTCGCTAGTACCAGTGTGGGAGACTGTCTGGGAATCCGTGGTGCAGTTGACTTTTTATTATGTCGTTTAGATTTTGTTTCACAATCGATTAAAAAGGACTATGGATTAAAGCATTTAATGGCAATGGCCATTCTAAGCTGAATGTGCCTGCTCTCGTCAGATCGCAGAAGTTACACAGCTTAAGGCCTCGCTAGTACCAGTGTGGGAGACTGTCTGGGAATCCGTGGTGTGGTTGACTTTTTGTTATGTCGTTTAGATTTTGTTTCACAATCGATTAAAAAGGACTATGGATTAAAGCATATAATGTCAATGGCCATTCTAAGCTGAATGTGCCTGCTCTCGTCAGATCGCAGAAGTTACACAGCTTAAGGCCTCGCTAGTACCAGTGTGGGAGACTGTCTGGGAATCCGTGGTGCGGTTGACTTTTTATTATGTTGTTTAGATTTTGTTTCACAATAGATTAAATAGGACTATGGATTAAGGCTTTTTATGTCAATGGCCATTCTAAGCTGAATGTGCCTGCTCTCGTCAGATCGCAGAAGATACACAGCTTGAGGCCTCGCTAGTACCAGTGTGGGAGACTGTCTGGGAATCCGTGGTGCGGTTGAATTTTTATTATGTCGTTTAGATTTTGTTTCACAATCGATTAAAAAGGACTATGGATTAAAGCATTTAATGTCAATGGCTATTCTAAGCTGAATGTGCCTGCTCTTGTTAGATCGCAGAACTTACACAGCTTAACACCTCGCTAGTACCAATGTGGGAGACTGTCTGGGAATCCGTGGTGCGGTTGACTTTATTATGTCGTTTAGATTTTGTTTCACAATCGATTAAAAAGGACTATGGATTAAAGCATTTAATGTCAATGGCCATTCTAAGCTGAATGTGCCTGCTCTCGTCAGATCGCAGAAGTTACACAGCTTAAGGCCTCGCTAGTACCAGTGTGGGAGACTGTCTGGGAATCCGTGGTGCGGTTGACTTTTTATTATGTCGTTTAGATTTTGTTTCACAATCGATTAAAAAGGACTATGGATTAAAGCATTTAATGTCAATGGCCATTCTAAGCTGAATGTGCCTGCTCTCGTCAGATCGCAGAAGTTACACAGCTTAAGGCCTCGCTAGTACCAGTGTGGGAGACTGTCTGGGAATCCGTGGTGCGGTTGACTTTTTATTATGTCGTTTAGATTTTGTTTCACAATAGATTAAATAGGACTATGGATTAAAGCATTTAACGTCAATGGCCATTCTAAGCTGAATGTGCCTGCTCTCGTCAGAACACAGAAGTTACACAGCTTAAGGCATCGCTAGTACCAGTGTGGGAGACTGTCTGGGAATCCGTGGTGCGGTTGACTTTTTATTATGTCGTTTAGATTTTTTTCACAATCGATTAAAAAGGACTATGGATTAAAGCATTTAATGTCAATGGCCATTCTAAGCTGAATGTGCCTGCTCTCGTCAGATCGCAGAAGTTACACAGCTTAAGGCCTCGCTAGTACCAGTGTGGGAGACTGTCTGGGAATCCGTGGTGCGGTTGACTTTTTATTATGTCGTTTAGATTTTGTTTCACAATCGATTAAAAAGGACTATGGATTAAAGTATTTAATGTCAATGGCCATTCTAAGCTGAATGTGCCTGCTCTCGTCAGATCGCAGAAGTTACACAGCTTAAGGCCTCGCTAGTACCAGTGTGGGAGACTGTCTGGGAATCCGTGGTGCGGTTGACTTTTTATTATGTCGTTTAGATTTTGTTTCACAATAGATTAAATAGGACTATGGATTAAAGCATTTAATGTCAATGGCCATTCTAAGCTGAATGTGCCTGCTCTCGTCAGATCGTAGAAGTTACACAACTTAAGGCCTCGCTAGTACCAGTGTGGGAGACTGTCTGGGAATCCGTGGTGCGGTTGACTTTTTATTATGTCGTTTAGATTTTGTTTCACAATAGATTAAATAGGACTATGGATTAAGGCATTTAACGTCAATGGCCATTCTAAGCTGAATGTGCCTGCTCTCGTCAGAACGCAGAAGTTACACAGCTTAAGGCCTCGCTAGTACCAGTGTGGGAGACTGTCTGGGAATCCGTGGTGAGGTTGACTTTTTATTATGTCGTTTAGATTTTGTTTCACAATAGATTAAATAGGACTATGGATTAAAGCATTTAACGTCAATGGCCATTCTAAGCTGAATGTGCCTTCTCTCGTCAGAACGCAGAAGTTACACAGCTTAAGGCCTCGCTAGTACCAGTGTGGGAGACTGTCTGGGTATCCGTGGTGCGGTTGAATTTTTATTATGTCGTTTAGATTTTGTTTCACAATCGATTAAAAAGGACTATGGATTAAAGCATTTAATGTCAATGGCTATTCTAAGCTGAATGTCCCTGCTCTCGTCAGATCGCAGAAGTTACACAGCTTAAGGCCTCGCTAGTACCAGTGTGGGAGACTGTCTGGGAATCCGTGGTGCGGTTGAATTTTTATTATGTCGTTTAGATTTTGTTTCACAATCGATTAAAAAGGACTATGGATTAAAGCATTTAATGTCAATGGCCATTCTAAGCTGAATGTCCCTGCTCTCGTCAGATCGCAGAAGTTACACAGCTTAAAACCTCGCTAGTACCAGTGTGGGAGACTGTCTGGGAATCCGTGGTGCGGTTGACTTTTTATTATGTCGTTTAGATTTTGTTTCACAATCGATTAAAAAGGACTATGGATTAAAGCATCTAACGTCAATGGCCATTCCAAGCTGAATGTGCCTGCTCTCGTCAGAACGCAGAAGTTACACAGCTTAAGGCCTCGCTAGTACCAGTGTGGGAGACTGTCTGGGAATCCGTGGTGCGGTTGACTTTTTATTATGTCGTTTAGATTTTGTTTCACAATCGATTAAAAAGGACTATGGATTAAAGCATTTAATGTCAATGGCCATTCTAAGCTGAATGTCCCTGCTCTCGTCAAATCGCAGAAGTTACACAGCTTAAGGCCTCGCTAGTACCAGTGTGGGAGACACTCTGGGAATCCGTGGTGCGGTTGACTTTTTATTATGTTGTTTAGATTTTGTTTCACAATAGATTAAATAGGACTATGGATTAAGGCTTTTAATGTCAATGGCCATTCTAAGCTGAATGTGCCTGCTCTCGTCAGATTGCAGAAGTTACACAGCTTAAGACCTCGCTAGTACCAGTGTGGGAGACTGTCTGGGAATCCGTGGTGCGGTTGACTTTTTATTATGTTGTTTAGATTTTGTTTCACAATCGATTAAAAAGGACTATGGATTAAAGCATTTAATGTCAATGCCCATTCTAAGCTGAATGTGCCTGCTCTCGTTAGATCGCAGAAGTAACACGGCTTAACGCCTCGCTAGTACCAGTGTGGGAGACTGTCTGGGAATCCGTGGTGCGGTTGACTTTTTATTATGTCGTTTAGATTTTGTTTCACAATCGATTAAAAAGGACTATGGATTAAAGCATTTAATGGCAATGGCCATTCTAAGCTGAATGTGCCTGCTCTCGTCAGATCGCAGGAGTTACACAGCTTAAGGCCTCGCTAGTACCAGTGTGGGAGACTGTCTGGGAATCCGTGGTGTGGTTGACTTTTTGTTATGTCGTTTAGATTTTGTTTCACAATCGATTAAAAAGGACTATGGATTAAAGCATATAATGTCAATGGCCATTCTAAGCTGAATGTGCCTGCTCTCGTCAGATCGCAGAAGTTACACAGCTTAAGGCCTCGCTAGTACCAGTGTGGGAGACTGTCTGGGAATCCGTGGTGCGGTTGACTTTTTATTATGTTGTTTAGATTTTGTTTCACAATAGATTAAATAGGACTATGGATTAAGGCTTTTAATGTCAATGGCCATTCTAAGCTGAATGTGCCTGCTCTCGTCAGATCGCAGAAGATACACAGCTTGAGGCCTCGCTAGTACCAGTGTGGGAGACTGTCTGGGAATCCGTGGTGCGGTTGAATTTTTATTATGTCGTTTAGATTTTGTTTCACAATCGATTAAAAAGGACTATGGATTAAAGCATTTAATGTCAATGGCTATTCTAAGCTGAATGTGCCTGCTCTTGTTAGATCGCAGAACTTACACAGCTTAACACCTCGCTAGTACCAATGTGGGAGACTGTCTGGGAATCCGTGGTGCGGTTGACTTTATTATGTCGTTTAGATTTTGTTTCACAATCGATTAAAAAGGACTATGGATTAAAGCATTTAATGTCAATGGCCATTCTAAGCTGAATGTGCCTGCTCTCGTCAGATCGCAGAAGTTACACAGCTTAAGGCCTCGCTAGTACCAGTGTGGGAGACTGTCTGGGAATCCGTGGTGCGGTTGACTTTTTATTATGTCGTTTAGATTTTGTTTCACAATCGATTAAAAAGGACTATGGATTAAAGCATTTAATGTCAATGGCCATTCTAAGCTGAATGTGCCTGCTCTCGTCAGATCGCAGAAGTTACACAGCTTAAGGCCTCGCTAGTACCAGTGTGGGAGACTGTCTGGGAATCCGTGGTGCGCTTGACTTTTTATTATGTCGTTTAGATTTTGTTTCACAATAGATTAAATAGGACTATGGATTAAAGCATTTAACGTCAATGGCCATTCTAAGCTGAATGTGCCTGCTCTCGTCAGAACACAGAAGTTACACAGCTTAAGGCATCGCTAGTACCAGTGTGGGAGACTGTCTGGGAATCCGTGGTGCGGTTGACTTTTTATTATGTCGTTTAGATTTTGTTTCACAATCGATTAAAAAGGACTATGGATTAAAGCATTTAATGTCAATGGCCATTCTAAGCTGAATGTGCCTGCTCTCGTCAGATCGCAGAAGTTACACAGCTTAAGGCCTCGCTAGTACCAGTGTGGGAGACTGTCTGGGAATCCGTGGTGCGGTTGACTTTTTATTATGTCGTTTAGATTTTGTTTCACAATCGATTAAAAAGGACTATGGATTAAAGTATTTAATGTCAATGGCCATTCTAAGCTGAATGTGCCTGCTCTCGTCAGATCGCAGAAGTTACACAGCTTAAGGCCTCGCTAGTACCAGTGTGGGAGACTGTCTGGGAATCCGTGGTGCGGTTGACTTTTTATTATGTCGTTTAGATTTTGTTTCACAATAGATTAAATAGGACTATGGATTAAAGCATTTAATGTCAATGGCCATTCTAAGCTGAATGTGCCTGCTCTCGTCAGATCGTAGAAGTTACACAACTTAAGGCCTCGCTAGTACCAGTGTGGGAGACTGTCTGGGAATCCGTGGTGCGGTTGACTTTTTATTATGTCGTTTAGATTTTGTTTCACAATAGATTAAATAGGACTATGGATTAAGGCATTTAACGTCAATGGCCATTCTAAGCTGAATGTGCCTGCTCTTGTCAGAACGCAGAAGTTACACAGCTTAAGGCCTCGCTAGTACCAGTGTGGGAGACTGTCTGGGAATCCGTGGTGAGGTTGACTTTTTATTATGTCGTTTAGATTTTGTTTCACAATAGATTAAATAGGACTATGGATTAAAGCATTTAACGTCAATGGCCATTCTAAGCTGAATGTGCCTTCTCTCGTCAGAACGCAGAAGTTACACAGCTTAAGGCCTCGCTAGTACCAGTGTGGGAGACTGTCTGGGTATCCGTGGTGCGGTTGAATTTTTATTATGTCGTTTAGATTTTGTTTCACAATCGATTAAAAAGGACTATGGATTAAAGCATTTAATGTCAATGGCTATTCTAAGCTGAATGTCCCTGCTCTCGTCAGATCGCAGAAGTTACACAGCTTAAGGCCTCGCTAGTACCAGTGTGGGAGACTGTCTGGGAATCCGTGGTGAGGTTGACTTTTTATTATGTCGTTTAGATTTTGTTTCACAATCGATTAAAAAGGACTATGGATTAAAGCATTTAATGTCAATGGCCATTCTAAGCTGAATGTGCCTGCTCTCGTCAGATCGCAGGAATTACACAGCTTAAGGCCTCGCTAGTACCAGTGTGGGAGACTGGCTGGGAATCCGTGGTGCGGTTGAATTTTTATTATGTCGTTTAGATTTTGTTTCACAATCGATTAAAAAGGACTATGGATTAAAGCATTTAATGTCAATGGCTATTCTAAACTGAATGTCCCTGCTCTCGTCAGATCTCAGAAGTTACACAGCTTAAGGCCTCGCTAGTACCAGTGTGGGAGACTGTCTGGGAATCCGTGGTGCGGTTGACTTTTTATTATGTCGTTTAGATTTTGTTTCACAATCGATTAAAAAGGACTATGGATTAAAGCATTTAATGTCAATGGCCATTCTAAGCTGAATGTGCCTGCTCTCGTCAGATCGCAGAAGTTACACAGCTTAAGGCCTCGCTAGTACCAGTGTGGGTGACTGTCTGGGAATCCGTGGTGCGGTTGACTTTTTATTATGTTGTTTAGATTTTGTTTCACAATAGATTAAATAGGACTATGGATTAAGGCTTTTAATGTCAATGGCCATTCTAAGCTGAATGTGCCTGCTCTCGTTAGATCGCAGAAGTTACACAGCTTAACCCCTCGCTAGTACCAGTGTGAGAGACTGTCTGGGAATCCGTGGTGCGGTTGACTTTTATTATGTCGTTTAGATTTTGTTTCACAATCGATTAAAAAGGACTATGGATTAAAGCATTTAATGTCAATGGCCATTCTAAGCTGAATGTCCCTGTTCTCGTCAGATAGCAGAAGTTACACAGCTTAAGGCCTCGCTAGTACCAGTGTGGGAGACTGTCTGGGAATCCGTGGTGCGGTTGATTTTTTATTATGTCGTTTAGATTTTGTTTCACAATCGATTAAAAAGGACTATGGATTAAAGCATTTAATATCAATGGCCATTCTAAGCTGAATGTCCCTGTTCTCGTCAGATAGCAGAAGTTACACAGCTTAAGGCCTCGCTAGTACCAGTGTGGGAGACTGTCTGGGAATCCGTGGTGCGGTTGATTTTTTATTATGTCGTTTAGATTTTGTTTCACAATCGATTAAAAAGGACTATGGATTAAAGCATTTAATGTCAATGGCCATTCTAAGCTGAATGTGCCTGCTCTCGTCAGATCGCAGAAGTAACACAGCTTAAGGCCTCGCTAGTACCAGTGTGGAAGACTGTCTGGGAATCCGTGGTGCGGTTGACTTTTTATTATGTCGTTTAGATTTTGTTTCACAATAGATTAAATAGGACTATGGATTAAAGCATTTAATGTCAATGGCCATTCTAAGCTGAATGTGCCTGCTCTCGTCAGAACGCAGAAGTTACACAGATTAAGGTCTCGCTAGTACCAGTGTGGGAGACTGTCTGGGAATCCGTGGTGCGGTTGATTTTTTATTATGTCGTTTAGATTTTGTTTCACAATCGATTAAAAAGGACTATGGATTAAAGCATTTAATGTCAATGGCCATTCTAAGCTGAATGTGCCTGCTCTCGTCAGATCGCAGAAGTTACACAGCTTAAGGCCTTGCTAGTACCAGTGTGGGAGACTGTCTGGGAATCCGTGGTGCGGTTGCCTTTTTATTATGTCGTTTAGATTTTGTTTCACAATCGATTAAAAAGGACTATGGATTAAAGCATTTAATGTCAATGGCCATTCTAAGCTGAATGTGCCTGCTCTCGTCAGATCGCAGAAGTTACACAGCTTAAGGCCTCGCTAGTACCAGTGTGGGAGACTGGCTGGGAATCCGTGGTGCGGTTGAATTTTTATTATGTCGTTTAGATTTTGTTTCACAATCGATTAAAAAGGACTATGGATTAAAGCATTTAATGTCAATGGCCATTCTAAGCTGAATGTGCCTGCTCTCGTCAGATCGCAGAAGTTACACAGCTTAAGGCCTCGCTAGTACCAGTGTGGGAGACTGTCTGGGAATCCGTGGTGAGGTTGACTTTTTATTATGTCGTTTAGATTTTGTTTCACAATCGATTAAAAAGGACTATGGATTAAAGCATTTAATGTCAATGGCCATTCTAAGCTGAATGTGCCTGCTCTCGTCAGATCGCAGGAATTACACAGCTTAAGGCCTCGCTAGTACCAGTGTGGGAGACTGGCTGGGAATCCGTGGTGCGGTTGAATTTTTATTATGTCGTTTAGATTTTGTTTCACAATCGATTAAAAAGGACTATGGATTAAAGCATTTAATGTCAATGGCTATTCTAAACTGAATGTCCCTGCTCTCGTCAGATCTCAGAAGTTACACAGCTTAAGGCCTCGCTAGTACCAGTGTGGGAGACTGTCTGGGAATCCGTGGTGCGGTTGACTTTTTATTATGTCGTTTAGATTTTGTTTCACAATCGATTAAAAAGGACTATGGATTAAAGCATTTAATGTCAATGGCCATTCTAAGCTGAATGTGCCTGCTCTCGTCAGATCGCAGAAGTTACACAGCTTAAGGCCTCGCTAGTACCAGTGTGGGTGACTGTCTGGGAATCCGTGGTGCGGTTGACTTTTTATTATGTTGTTTAGATTTTGTTTCACAATAGATTAAATAGGACTATGGATTAAGGCTTTTAATGTCAATGGCCATTCTAAGCTGAATGTGCCTGCTCTCGTTAGATCGCAGAAGTTACACAGCTTAACCCCTCGCTAGTACCAGTGTGAGAGACTGTCTGGGAATCCGTGGTGCGGTTGACTTTTATTATGTCGTTTAGATTTTGTTTCACAATCGATTAAAAAGGACTATGGATTAAAGCATTTAATGTCAATGGCCATTCTAAGCTGAATGTCCCTGTTCTCGTCAGATAGCAGAAGTTACACAGCTTAAGGCCTCGCTAGTACCAGTGTGGGAGACTGTCTGGGAATCCGTGGTGCGGTTGATTTTTTATTATGTCGTTTAGATTTTGTTTCACAATCGATTAAAAAGGACTATGGATTAAAGCATTTAATATCAATGGCCATTCTAAGCTGAATGTCCCTGTTCTCGTCAGATAGCAGAAGTTACACAGCTTAAGGCCTCGCTAGTACCAGTGTGGGAGACTGTCTGGGAATCCGTGGTGCGGTTGATTTTTTATTATGTCGTTTAGATTTTGTTTCACAATCGATTAAAAAGGACTATGGATTAAAGCATTTAATGTCAATGGCCATTCTAAGCTGAATGTGCCTGCTCTCGTCAGATCGCAGAAGTAACACAGCTTAAGGCCTCGCTAGTACCAGTGTGGAAGACTGTCTGGGAATCCGTGGTGCGGTTGACTTTTTATTATGTCGTTTAGATTTTGTTTCACAATAGATTAAATAGGACTATGGATTAAAGCATTTAATGTCAATGGCCATTCTAAGCTGAATGTGCCTGCTCTCGTCAGAACGCAGAAGTTACACAGATTAAGGTCTCGCTAGTACCAGTGTGGGAGACTGTCTGGGAATCCGTGGTGCGGTTGATTTTTTATTATGTCGTTTAGATTTTGTTTCACAATCGATTAAAAAGGACTATGGATTAAAGCATTTAATGTCAATGGCCATTCTAAGCTGAATGTGCCTGCTCTCGTCAGATCGCAGAAGTTACACAGCTTAAGGCCTTGCTAGTACCAGTGTGGGAGACTGTCTGGGAATCCGTGGTGCGGTTGCCTTTTTATTATGTCGTTTAGATTTTGTTTCACAATCGATTAAAAAGGACTATGGATTAAAGCATTTAATGTCAATGGCCATTCTAAGCTGAATGTGCCTGCTCTCGTCAGATCGCAGAAGTTACACAGCTTAAGGCCTCGCTAGTACCAGTGTGGGAGACTGTCTGGGAATCCGTGGTGCGGTTGACTTTTTATTATGTCGTTTAGATTTTGTTTCACAATAGATTAAATAGGACTATGGATTAAAGCATTTAATGTCAATGGCCATTCTAAACTGAATGTGCCTGCTCTTGTCAGATCGCAGAAGTTACACAGCTTAAGGCCTCGCTAGTACCAGTGTGGGAGACTGTCTGGGAATCCGTGGTGCGGTTGACTTTTTATTATGTCGTTTAGATTTTGTTTCACAATAGATTAAATAGGACTATGGATTAAAGCATTTAACGTCAATGGCCATTCTAAGCTGAATGTGCCTGCTCTCGTCAGAACGCAGAAGTTACACAGATTAAGGTCTCGCTAGTACCAGTGTGGGAGACTGTCTGGGAATCCGTGGTGCGGTTGAATTTTTATTATGTCGTTTAGATTTTGTTTCACAATCGATTAAAAAGGACTATGGATTAAAGCATTTAATGTCAATGGCCATTCTAAGCTGAATGTCCCTGCTCTCGTCAGATCGCAGAAGTTACACAGCTTAAGGCCTCGCTAGTACCAGTGTGGGAGACTGTCTGGGAATCCGTGGTGCGGTTGGCTTTTTATTATGTTGTTTAGATTTTGTTTCACAATAGATTAAATAGGACTATGGATTAAGGCTTTTAATGTCAATGGCCATTCTAAGCTGAATGTGCCTGCTCTCGTCAGATCACAGAAGTTACACTGCTTAAGGCCTCGCTAGTACCAGTGTGGGAGACTGTCTGGGAATCCGTGGTGCGGTTGACTTTTTATTATGTCGTTTAGATTTTGTTTCACAATCGATTAAAAAGGACTATGGATTAAAGCATTTAATGTCAATGGCCATTCTAAGCTGAATGTTCCTGCTCTCGTCAGATCGCAGAAGTTACACAGCTTAAGGCCTCGCTAGTACCAGTGTGGGAGACTGTCTGGGAATCCGTGGTGCGGTTGAGTTTTTATTATGTCGTTTAGATTTTGTTTCACAATCGATTAAAAAGGACTATGGATTAAAGCATTTAATGTCAATGGCCAGTCTAAGCTGAATGTGCCTGCTCTTGTTAGATTGCAGAACTTACACAGCTTAACGCCTCGCTAGTACCAGTGTGGGAGACTGTCTGGGAATCCGTGGTGCGGTTGACTTTTTATTATGTCGTTTAGATTTTGTTTCACAATAGATTAAATAGGACTATGGATTAAAGCATTTAACGTCAATGGCCATTCTAAGCTGAATGTGCCTGCTCTCGTCACATCGCAGAAGTTACACAGCTTAAGGCCTCGCTAGTACCAGTGTGGGAGACTGTCTGGGAATCCGTGGTGCGGTTGACTTTTTATTATGTCGTTTAGATTTTGTTTCACAATAGATTAAATAGGACTATGGATTAAAGCATTTAATGTCAATGGCCATTCTAAGCTGAATGTGCCTGCTCTCGTCAGATCGTAGAAGTTACACAACTTAAGGCCTCGCTAGTACCAGTGTGGGAGACTGTCTGGGAATCCGTGGTGCGGTTGACTTTTTATTATGTTGTTTAGATTTTGTTTCACAATAGATTAAATAGGACTATGGATTAAGGCATTTAACGTCAATGGCCATTCTAAGCTGAATGTGCCTGCTCTCGTCAGAACGCAGAAGTTACACAGCTTAAGGCCTCGCTAGTACCAGTGTGGGAGACTGTCTGGGAATCCGTGGTGAGGTTGACTTTTTATTATGTCGTTTAGATTTTGTTTCACAATAGATTAAATAGGACTATGGATTAAAGCATTTAACGTCAATGGCCATTCTAAGCTGAATGTGCCTTCTCTCGTCAGAACGCAGAAGTTACACAGCTTAAGGCCTCGCTAGTACCAGTGTGGGAGACTGTCTGGGTATCCGTGGTGCGGTTGAATTTTTATTATGTCGTTTAGATTTTGTTTCACAATCGATTAAAAAGGACTATGGATTAAAGCATTTAATGTCAATGGCTATTCTAAGCTGAATGTCCCTGCTCTCGTCAGATCGCAGAAGTTACACAGCTTAAGGCCTCGCTAGTACCAGTGTGGGAGACTGTCTGGGAATCCGTGGTGAGGTTGACTTTTTATTATGTCGTTTAGATTTTGTTTCACAATCGATTAAAAAGGACTATGGATTAAAGCATTTAATGTCAATGGCCATTCTAAGCTGAATGTGCCTGCTCTCGTCAGATCGCAGAAGTTACACAGCTTAAGGCCTCGCTAGTACCAGTGTGGGAGACTGGCTGGGAATCCGTGGTGCGGTTGAATTTTTATTATGTCGTTTAGATTTTGTTTCACAATCGATTAAAAAGGACTATGGATTAAAGCATTTAATGTCAATGGCTATTCTAAACTGAATGTCCCTGCTCTCGTCAGATCTCAGAAGTTACACAGCTTAAGGCCTCGCTAGTACCAGTGTGGGAGACTGTCTGGGAATCCGTGGTGCGGTTGACTTTTTATTATGTCGTTTAGATTTTGTTTCACAATAGATTAAATAGGACTATGGATTAAAGCATTTAACGTCAATGGCCATTCTAAGCTGAATGTGCCTGCTCTCGTCAGAACGCAGAAGTTACACAGATTAAGGTCTCGCTAGTACCAGTGTGGGAGACTGTCTGGGAATCCGTGGTGCGGTTGAATTTTTATTATGTCGTTTAGATTTTGTTTCACAATCGATTAAAAAGGACTATGGATTAAAGCATTTAATGTCAATGGCCATTCTAAGCTGAATGTCCCTGCTCTCGTCAGATCGCAGAAGTTACACAGCTTAAGGCCTCGCTAGTACCAGTGTGGGAGACTGTCTGGGAATCTGTGGTGCGGTTGACTTTTTATTATGTCGTTTAGATTTTGTTTCACAATAGATTAATTAGGACTATGGATTAAAGGTTTTAACGTCAATGGCCATTCTAAGCTGAATGTGCCTGCTCTCGTCAGATCGCAGAAGTTACACAGCTTAAGGCCTCGCTAGTACCAGTGTGGGAGACTGTCTGGGAATCCGTGGTGCGGTTGACTTTTTATTATGTCGTTTAGATTTTGTTTCACAATAGATTAAATAGGACTATGGATTAAAGCATTTAATGTCAATGGCCATTCTAAGCTGAATGTGCCCGCTCTCGTCAGAACGCAGAAGTTACACAGCTTAAGGCCTCGCTAGTACCAGTGTGGGAGACTGTCTGGGAATCCGTGGTGCGGTTGACTTTTTATTATGTCGTTTAGATTTTGTTTCACAATAGATTAAATAGGACTATGGATTAAAGCATTTAACGTCAATGGCCATTCTAAGCTGAATGTGCCTGCTCTCGTCAGAACGCAGAAGTTACACAGCTTAAGGCCTCGCTAGTACCAGTGTGGGAGACTGTCTGGGTATCCGTGGTGCAGTTGAATTTTTATTATGTCGTTTAGATTTTGTTTCACAATCGATTAAAAAGGACTATGGATTAAAGCATTTAATGTCAATGGCTATTCTAAGCTGAATGTCCCTGCTCTTGTCAGATCGCAGAAGTTACACAGCTTAAGGCCTCGCTAGTACCAGTGTGGGAGACTGTCTGGGAATCCGTGGTGCGGTTGACTTTTTATTATGTCGTTTAGATTTTGTTTCACAATCGATTAAAAAGGACTATGGATTAAAGCATTTAATGTCAATGGCCATTCTAAGCTGAATGTGCCTGCTCTCGTCAGATCGCAGAAGTTACACAGTTTAAGGCCTCGCTAGTACCAGTGTGGGAGACTGTCTGGGAATCCGTGGTGCGGTTGACTTTTTATTATGTCGTTTAGATTTTTGTTTCACAATCGATTAAAAAGGACTATGGATTAAAGCATTTAATGTCAATGGCCATTCTAAGCTGAATGTCCCTGCTCTCTTCAGATCGCAGAAGTTAGAAAGCTTAAGGCCTCGCTAGTACCAGTGTGGGAGACTGGTCTGGGTATCCGTGGTGCGGTTGAATTTTTATTATGTCGTTTAGATTTTGTTTCACAATCGATTAAAAAGGACTATGGATTAAAGCATTTAATGTCAATGGCCATTCTAAGCTGAATGTGCCTGCTCTCGTCAGATCGCAGAAGTTACACTGCTTAAGGCCTCGCTAGTACCAGTGTGGGAGACTGTCTGGGATCCGTGGTGCGGTTGACTTTTTATTATGTTGTTTAGATTTTGTTTCACAATAGATTAAATAGGACTATGGATTAAGGCTTTTAATGTCAATGGCCATTCTAAGCTGAATGTGCCTGCTCTCGTTAGATCGCAGAAGTTACACAGCTTAACGCCTCGCTAGTACCAGTGTGAGAGACTGTCTGGGAATCCGTGGTGCGGTTGACTTTTATTATGTCGTTTAGATTTTGTTTCACAATCGATTAAAAAAGACTATGGATTAAAGCATTTAATGTCAATGGCCCATTCTAAGCTGAATGGCCCTGCTCTCGTCAGATAGCAGAAGTTACACAGCTTAAGGCCTCGCTAGTACTAGTGTGGGGAGACTGTCTGGGAATCCCGTGGTGCGGTTGGTTATTTATTATGTCGTTTAGATTTTGTTTCACAATCGATTAAAAAGGACTATGGATTAAAGCATTTAATGTCAATGGCCATTCTAAGCTGAATGTGCCTGCTCTCGTCAGATCGCAGAAGTTACACAGCTTAAGGCCTCGCTAGTACCAGTGTGGGAGACTGTCTGGGAATCCGTGGTGCGGTTGACTTTTTTATTATGTCGTTTAGATTTTGTTTCACAATTTGATTAAAAAGGACTATGGATTAAAGCATTTAATGTCAATGGCCATTCTAAGCTGAATGTGCCTGCCCTCGTCAGATCGCAGAAGTTACACAGCTTAAGGCCTCGCTAGTACCAGTGTGGGAGACTGTCTGGGAATCCGTGGTGCGGTTGACTTTTTATTATGTCGTTTAGATTTTGTTTCACAATCGATTAAAAAGGACTATGGATTAAAGCATTTAATGTCAATGGCCATTCTAAGCTGAATGTGCCTGCTCTCGTGAGATCGCATTAGTTACACAGCTTAAGACCTCGCTAGTACCAGTGTGGAAGACTGTCTGGGAATCCGTGGTGCGGTTGTCTTTTTATTATGTCGTTTAGATTTTGTTTCACAATAGATTAAATAGGACTATGGATTAAAGCATTTAACGTCAATGGCCATTCTAAGCTGAATGTGCCTGCTCTCGTCCGAATGCAGAAGTTACACAGATTAAGGTCTCGCTAGTACCAGTGTGGGAGACTGTCTGGGAATCCGTGGTGCGGTTGAATTTTTATTATGTCGTTTAGATTTTGTTTCACAATCGATTAAAAAGGACTATGGATTAAAGCATTTAATGTCAATGGCCATTCTAAGCTGAATGTCCTTGCTCTCATCAGATCGCAGAAGTTACACAGCTTAAAGGCCTCGCTAGTACCAGTGTGGGAGACTGTCTGGGAATCCGTGGTGCGGTTGGCTTTTTATTATGTTGTTTAGATTTTGTTTCACAATAGATTAAATAGGACTATGGATTAAGGCTTTTAATGTCAATGGCCATTCTAAGCTGAATGTGCCTGCTCTCGTCAGATCACAGAAGTTACACAGCTTAAGGCCTCGCTAGTACAAGTGTGGGAGACTGTCTGGGAATCCGTGGTGCGGTTGACTTTTTATTATGTCGTTTAGATTTTGTTTCACAATAGATTAAAAAGGACTATGGATTAAAGCATTTAATGTCAATGGCCATTCCAAGCTGAATGTCCTGCTCTCGTCAGATCGCAGAAGTTACACAGCTTAAAACCTCGCTAGTACCAGTGTGAGAGACTGTCTGTGAATCCTTGGTGTGGTTGACTTTTTATTATGTCGTTTAGATTTTGTTTCACAATCGATTAAAAAGGACTATGGATTAAAGCATTTAATGTCAATGGCCATTCTAAGCTGAATGTGCCTGCTCTCGTCAGATCGCAGAAGTTACACAGCTTAAGGCCTCGCTAGTACCAGTGTGGGAGACTGTCTTGGATCCGTGGTGCGGTTGACTATTTATTATGTCATTTAGATTTGTTTCACAATCGATTAAAAAGGACTATGGATTAAAGCATTTAATGTCAATGGCCATTCAAAGCTGGATGTGCCTGCTCTCGTCAGATCGCAGAAGTTACACAGCTTAAGGCCTCACTAGTACCAGTGTGGGAGACTGTCTGGGAATCTGTGGTGCGGTTGCCTTTTTATTATGTTGTTTAGATTTTGTTTCACAATAGATTAAATAGGACTATGGATTAAGGCTTTTAATGTCTATGGCCATTCTAAGCTGAATGTGCCTGCTTTCGTCAGATCGCAGAAGTTACACAGTTTAAGGCCTCGCTAGTACCAGTGTGGGAGACTGACTGGGAATCCGTGGTGCGGTTGACTTTTTATTATGTCGTTTAGATTTTGTTTCACAATCGATTAAAAGGACTATGGATTAAGCATTTAATGTCAATGGCCATTCTAAACTGAATGTGCCTGCTCTCGTTAGATCGCAGAAGTTACACAGCTTAACGCCTCGCTAGTACCAGTGTGGAAGACTGTCTGGGAATGCGTGGTGCGGTTGACTTTTTATTATGTCGTTTAGATTTTGTTTCACAATAGATTAAATAGGACTATGGATTAAAGCCTTTAACGTCAATGGCCATTCTAAGCTGAATGTGCCTGCTCTCGTCAGATCGCAGAAGTTACACAGCTTAAGGCCTCGCTAGTACCAGTGTGGGAGACTGTCTGGGAATCCGTGGTGCGGTTGACCTTTTATTATGTCGTTAAGATTTGTTTCACAATAGATTAAATAGGACTATGGATTAAAGCATTTGACGTCAATGGCCATTCTAAGCTGAATGTGCCTGCTCTCGTCAGATCGCAGAAGTTACACAGTTTAAGGCCTCGCTAGTACCAGTGAGGGAGACTGTCTGGGAATCCGTGGTGTGGTTGAATTTTTATTGTCGTTTAGATTTTGTTTCACAATAGATTAAATAGGACTATGGATTAAAGCATTTAACGTCAATGGCCATTCTAAGCTGAATGTGCCTGCTCTCGTCAGATCGCAGAAGTTACACAGCTTAAGGCCTCGCTAGTACCAGTGTGGGAGACTGTCTGGGGAATCCGTGGTGCGGTTGACTTTTTATTATGTCGTTTAGATTTTGTTTCACATTCGATTAAAAAGGACTATGGATTAAATTATTTAATGTCAATGGCCGTTCTAAACTGAATGTGCCTGCTCTCGTCAGATCGCAGAAGTTACACAGCTTAAGACCTCGCTAGTACCAGTGTGGGAGACTCTCTGGGAATCTGTGGTGCGGTTGACTTTTATTATGTTGTTTAGATTTTGTTTCACAATAGATTAAATAGGACTATGGATTAAGGCTTTTAAAGTCAATGGCCATTCTAAGCTGAATGTGCCTGCTCTCGTCAGATCGCAGAAGTTACACAGCTTAAGGCCTCGCTAGTACCAGTGTGGGAGACTGTCTGGGAATCCGTGGTGCGGTTGACTTTTTATTATGTCGTTTAGATTTTGTTTCACAATCGATTAAAAAGGACTATGGATTAAACCATTTAATGTCAATGGCCATTCTAAGCTGAATGTGCCTGCCCTCGTCAGATCGCAGAAGTTACAAAGCTTAAGGCCTCGCTAGTACCAGTGTGGGAGACTGTCTGGGAATCCGTGGTGCGGTTAACTTTTTATTATGTCGTTTAGATTTTGTTTCACAATCGATTAAAAAGGACTATGGATTAAAGCATTTAACGTCAATGGCCATTCTAAGCTGAATGTGCCTGCTCTCGTCAGATCGCAGAAGTTACACAGCTTAAGGCCTCGCTAGTACCAGTGTGGGAGACTGTCTGGGAATACGTGGTGCGGTTGACTTTTTATTATGTCGTTTAGATTTTGTTTCACAATAGATTAAATAGGACTATGGATTAAAGCATTTAACGTCAATGGCCATTCTAAGCTGAATGTGCCTGCTCTCGTCAGATCGCAGAAGTTACACAGCTTAACGCCTCGCTAGTACCAGTGTGGAAGACTGTCTGGGAATGCGTGGTGCGGTTGACTTTTTATTATGTCGTTTAGATTTTGTTTCACAATAGATTAAATAGGACTATGGATTAAAGCATTTAATGTCAATGGCCATTCTAAGCTGAATGTGCCTGCCCTCGTCAGATCGCAGAAGTTACAAAGCTTAAGGCCTCGCTAGTACCAGTGTGGGAGACTGTCTGGGAATCCGTGGTGCGGTTAACTTTTTATTATGTCGTTTTAGATTTTGTTTCACAATCGATTAAAAAGGACTATGGATTAAAGCATTTAATGTCAATGGCAATTCTAAGCTGAATGTGCCTGCTCTTGTCAGATCGCAGAAGTTACACAGCTTAAGGCCTCGCTAGTACCAGTGAGGGAGACTGTCTGGGAATCCGTGGTGTGGTTGAATCTTTATTGTCGTTTAGATTTTGTTTCACAATCGATTAAAAGGACTATGGATTAAAGCATTTAATGTCAATGGCCATTCTAAACTGAATGTGCCTGCTCTCGTTAGATCGCAGAAGTTACACAGCTTAACGCCTCGCTAGTACCAGTGTGAAGACTGTCTGGGAATGCGTGGTGCGGTTGACTTTTTATTATGTCGTTTAGATTTTGTTTCACAATAGATTAAATAGGACTATGGATTAAAGCCTTTAACGTCAATGGCCATTCTAAGCTGAATGTGCCTGCTCTCGTCAGATCGCAGAAGTTACACAGCTTAAGGCCTCGCTAGTACCAGTGTGGGAGACTGTCTGGGAATCCGTGGTGCGGTTGACCTTTTATTATGTCGTTAAGATTTTGTTTCACAATAGATTAAATAGGACTATGGATTAAAGCATTTGACGTCAATGGCCATTCTAAGCTGAATGTGCCTGCTCTCGTCAGATCGCAGAAGTTACACAGTTTAAGGCCTCGCTAGTACCAGTGAGGGAGACTGTCTGGGAATCCGTGGTGTGGTTGAATTTTTATTGTCGTTTAGATTTTGTTTCACAATAGATTAAATAGGACTATGGATTAAAGCATTTAACGTCAATGGCCATTCTAAGCTGAATGTGCCTGCTCTCGTCAGATCGCAGAAGTTACACAGCTTAAGGCCTCGCTAGTACCAGTGTGGGAGACTGTCTGGGAATCCGTGGTGCGGTTGACTTTTTATTATGTCGTTTAGATTTTGTTTCACATTCGATTAAAAAGGACTATGGATTAAAGCATTTAATGTCAATGGCAATTCTAAGCTGAATGTGCCTGCTCTCGTCAGATCGCAGAAGTTACACAGCTTAAGGCCTCGCTAGTACCAGTGTGGGAGACTGTCTGGGAATCCGTGGTGCGGTTGACTTTTTATTATGTCGTTTAGATTTTGTTTCACAATCGATTAAAAAGGACTATGGATTATAGCATTTAATGTCAATGGCCATTCTAAGCTGAATGTGCCTGCTCTCGTCAGATCGCAGAAGTTACACAGCTTAAGGCCTCGCTAGTACCAGTGTGGGAGACTCTCTGGGAATCTGTGGTGCGGTTGACTTTTTATTATGTTGTTTAGATTTTGTTTCACAATAGATTAAATAGGACTATGGATTAAGGCTTTTAAAGTCAATGGCCATTCTGAGCTGAATGTGCCTGCTCTCGTCAGATCGCAGAAGTTACACAGCTTAAGGCCTCGCTAGTACCAGTGTGGGAGACTGTCTGGAATCCGTGGTGCAGTTGACTTTTTATTATGTCGTTTAGATTTTGTTTCACAATCGATTAAAAAGGACTATGGATTAAAGCATTTAATGTCAATGGCCATTCTAAGCTGAATGTGCCTGCTCCCGTTAGATCGCAGAAGTACACAGCTTAACGCCTCGCTAGTACCAGTGTGGGAGACTGTCTGGGAATCCGTGGTGCGGTTGTCTTTTTATTATGTCGTTTAGATTTTGTTTCACAATAGATTAAATAGGACTATGGATTAAAGCATTTAACGTCAATGGCCATTCTAAGCTGAATGTGCCTGCTCTCGTCAGATCGCAGAAGTCACACAGCTTAAGGCCTCGCTAGTACCAGTGTGGGAGACTGTCTGGGAATCCGTGGTGCGGTTGACTTTTTATTATGTCGTTTAGATTTTGTTTCACAATCGATTAAAAAGAACTATGGATTAAAGCATTTAATGTCAATGGTCATTCTAAGCTGAATGTGCCTGCTTTCGTTAGATCGCAGAAGTTACACAGCTTAACGCCTCGCTAGTACCAGTGTGGGAGACTGTCTGGGAATCCGTGGTGCGGTTGACTTTTTATTATGTCGTTTAGATTTTGTTTCACAATCGATTAAAAAGGACTATGGATTAAAGCATTTAATGTCAATGGCTATTCTAAGCTGAATGTGCCTGCTCTCGTCAGATCGCAGAAGTTACACAGCTTAAGGCCTCGCTAGTACCAGTGTGGGAGACTGTCTGGGAATCCGTGGTGCGGTTGACTTTTTATTATGTCGTTTAGATTTGTTTCACAATCGATTAAAAAGGACTATGGATTAAAGCATTTAATGTCAATGGCCATTCTAAGCTGAATGTGCCTGCTCTCGTCAGATCGCAGAAGTTACACAGCTTAAGGCCTCGCTAGTACCAGTGTGGGAGACTGTCTGGGAATCCGTGGTGCGGTTGACTTTTTATTATGTCGTTTAGATTTTGTTTCACAATCGATTAAAAAGGACTATGGATTAAAGCATTCAATGTCAATGGCCATTCTAAGCTGAATGTGCCTTCTCTCGTCAGATTGCAGAAGTTACACAGCTTAAGGCCTCGCTAGTACCAGTGTGGGAGACTGTCTGGGAATCCGTGGTGCGGTTGACTTTTATTATGTCGTTAGATTTTGTTTCACAATAGATTAAATAGGACTATGGATTAAAGCATTTAACGTCAATGGCAATTCTAAGCTGATGTGCCTGCTCTCGTCAGAACGCAGAAGTTACACAGCTTAAGGCCTCGCTAGTACCAGTGTGGGAGACAGTCTGGGAATCCGTGGTGCGGTTGACATTTTATTATGTTGTTTAGATTTTGTTTCACAATAGATTAAATAGGACTTTGGATTAAGGCTTTTAATGTCAATGGCCATTCTAAGCTGAATTTGCCTTCTCTCGTTAGATCGCAGAAGTTACACAGCTTAACGCTTCGCTAGTACCAGTGTGGGAGACTGTCTGGGAATCCGTGGTGCGGTTGACTTTTTATTATGTCGTTTAGATTTTGTTTCACAATAGATTAAATAGGACTATGGATTAAAGCATTTAAACATCAATGGCCATTCTAAGCTGAATGTGCCTGCTCTCGTCAGATCGCAGAAGTTACACAGCTTAAGGCCTCACCAGTACCAGTGTGGGAGACTGTCTGGGAATCCGTGGTGCGGTTGACTTTTTATTATGTTGTTTAGATTTTGTTTCACAATAGATTAAATAGGACTTTGGATTAAGGCTTTTAATGTCAATGGCCATTCTAAGCTGAATTTGCCTGCTCTCGTTAGATCGCAGAAGTTACACAGCTTAACGCTTCGCTAGTACCAGTGTGGGAGACTGTCTGGGAATCCGTGGTGCGGTTGACTTTTTATTATGTCGTTTAGATTTTGTTTCACAATTGATTAAAAAGGACTATGGATTAAAGCATTTAACGTCAATGGCCATTCTAAGCTGAATGTGCCTGCTCTCGTCAGAACGCAGAAGTTACACAGCTTAAGGCCTCGCTAGTACCAGTGTGGGAGAGTGTCTGGGAATCCGTGGTGCGGTTGCATTTTTATTATGTCGTTTAGATTTTGTTTCACAATAGATTAAATAGGACTATGGATTAAAGCATTTAACGTCAATGGCCATTCTAAGCTGAATGTGCCTGCTCTCGTCAGATCGCAGAAGTTACACAGCTTAAGGCCTCGCTAGTACCAGTGTGGGAGACTCTCTGGGAATCTGTGGTGCGGTTGACTTTTTATTATGTTGTTTAGATTTTGTTTCACAATAGATTAAATAGGACTATGGTTTAAGGCTTTTAAAGTCAATGGCCATTCTAAGCTGAATGTGCCTGCTCTCTTCAGATCGCAGAAGTTACACAGCTTAAGGCCTCGCTAGTACCAGTGTGGGAGACTGTCTGGGAATCCGTGGTGCGGTGACTTTTATTATGTCGTTTAGATTTTGTTTCACAATCGATTAAAAAGGACTATAGATTAAAGCATTTAATGTCAATGGCCATTCTAAGCTGAATGTGCCTGCTCTCGTTAGATCGCAGAAGTTACACAGCTTAACGCCTCGCTAGTACCAGTGTGGGAGACTGTCTGGGAATCCGTGGTGCGGTTGACTTTTTATTATGTCGTTTAGATTTTGTTTCACAATAGATTAAATAGGACTATGGATTAAAGCATTTAACGTCAATGGCCATTCTAAGCTGAATGTGCCTGCTCTCGTCAGATCGCAGAAGTTACACAGCTTAAGGCCTCGCTAGTACCAGTGTGGGAGACTGTCTGGGAATACGTGGTGCGGTTGACTTTTTATTATGTCGTTTAGATTTTGTTTCACAATCGATTAAAAAGGACTATGGATTAAAGCATTTAATGTCAATGGCCATTCTAAGCTGAATGTTCCTGCTCTCGTCAGATCGCAGAAGTTACACAGCTTAAGGCCTCGCTAGTACCAGTGTGGGAGACTGTCTGGGAATCCGTGGTGCGGTTGACTTTTTATTATGTCGTTTAGATTTTGTTTCACAATCGATTAAAAAGGACTATGGATTATAGCATTTAATGTCAATGGCCATTCTAAGCTGAATGTGCCTGCTCTCGTCAGATCGCAGAAGTTACACAGCTTAAGGCCTCGCTAGTACCAGTGTGGGAGACTCTCTGGGAATCTGTGGTGCGGTTGACTTTTTATTATGTTGTTTAGATTTTGTTTCACAATAGATTAAATAGGACTAATGGATTAAGGCTTTTAAAGTCAATGGCCATTCTGAGGCTGAATGTGCCTGCTCTCGTCAGATCGCAGAAGTTACACAGCTTAAGGCCTCGCTAGTACCAGTGTGGGAGACTGTCTGGGAATCCGTGGTGCAGTTGACTTTTTATTATGTCGTTTAGATTTTGTTTCACAATCGATTAAAAAGGACTATGGATTAAAGCATTTAATGTCAATGGCCGTTCTAAGCTGAATGTGCCTGCTCTCGTTAGATCGCAGAAGTTACACAGCTTAACGCCTCGCTAGTAACCAGTGTGGGAGACTGTCTGGGAATCCGTGGTGCGGTTGACTTTTTATTATGTCGTTTAGATTTTGTTTCACAATCGATTAAAAGGACTATGGATTATAGCATTTAATGTCAATGGCCATTCTAAGCTGAATGTGCCTGCTCTCGTCAGATCGCAGAAGTTACACAGCTTAAGGCCTCGCTAGTACCAGTGTGGGAGACTCTCTGGGAATCTGTGGTGCGGTTGACTTTTTATTATGTTGTTTAGATTTTGTTTCACAATAGATTAAATAGGACTATGGATTAAGGCTTTAAAGTCAATGGCCATTCTGAGCTGAATGTGCCTGCTCTCGTCAGATCGCAGAAGTTACACAGCTTAAGGCCTCGCTAGTACCAGTGTGGGAGACTGTCTGGGAATCCGTGGTGCAGTTGACTTTTTATTATGTCGTTTAGATTTTGTTTCACAATCGATTAAAAAGGACTATGGATTAAAGCATTTAATGTCAATGGCCGTTCTAAGCTGAATGTGCCTGCTCTCGTTAGATCGCAGAAGTTACACAGCTTAACGCCTCGCTAGTACCAGTGTGGGAGACTGTCTGGGAATCCGTGGTGCGGTTGACTTTTTATTATGTCGTTTAGATTTTGTTTCACAATAGATTAAATAGGACTATGGATTAAAGCATTTAACGTCAATGGCAATTCTAAGCTGAATGTGCCTGCTCTCGTCAGAACGCAGAAGTTACACAGCTTAAGGCCTCGCTAGTACCAGTGTGGGAGACAGTCTGGGAATCCGTGGTGCGGTTGACTTTTTATTATGTTGTTTAGATTTTGTTTCACAATAGATTAAATAGGACTTTGGATTAAGGCTTTTAATGTCAATGGCCATTCTAAGCTGAATTTGCCTTCTCTCGTTAGATCGCAGAAGTTACACAGCTTAACGCTTCGCTAGTACCAGTGTGGGAGACTGTCTGGGAATCCGTGGTGCGGTTGACTTTTTATTATGTCGTTTAGATTTTGTTTCACAATAGATTAAATAGGACTATGGATTAAAGCATTTAACATCAATGGCCATTCTAAGCTGATGTGCCTGCTCTCGTCAGATCGCAGAAGTTACACAGCTTAAGGCCTCACCAGTACCAGTGTGGGAGACTGTCTGGGAATCCGTGGTGCGGTTGACTTTTTATTATGTTGTTTAGATTTTGTTTCACAATAGATTAAATAGGACTTTGGATTAAGGCTTTTAATGTCAATGGCCATTCTAAACTGAATTTGCCTTCTCTCGTTAGATCGCAGAAGTTACACAGCTTAACGCTTCGCTAGTACCAGTGTGGGAGACTGTCTGGGAATCCGTGGTGCGGTTGACTTTTTATTATGTCGTTTAGATTTTGTTTCACAATTGATTAAAAAGGACTATGGATTAAAGCATTTAACGTCAATGGCCATTCTAAGCTGAATGTGCCTGCTCTCGTCAGAACGCAGAAGTTACACAGCTTAAGGCCTCGCTAGTACCAGTGTGGGAGAGTGTCTGGGAATCCGTGGTGCGGTTGCATTTTTATTATGTCGTTTAGATTTTGTTTCACAATAGATTAAATAGGACTATGGATTAAAGCATTTAACGTCAATGGCCATTCTAAGCTGAATGTGCCTGCTCTCGTCAGATCGCAGAAGTTACACAGCTTAAGGCCTCGCTAGTACCAGTGTGGGAGACTCTCTGGGAATCTGTGGTGCGGTTGACTTTTTATTATGTTGTTTAGATTTTGTTTCACAATAGATTAAATAGGACTATGGTTTAAGGCTTTTAAAGTCAATGGCCGTTCTAAGCTGAATGTGCCTGCTCTCTTCAGATCGCAGAAGTTACACAGCTTAAGGCCTCGCTAGTACCAGTGTGGGAGACTGTCTGGGAATCCGTGGTGCGGTTGACTTTTTATTATGTCGTTTAGATTTTGTTTCACAATCGATTAAAAAGGACTATAGATTAAAGCATTTAATGTCAATGGCCATTCTAAGCTGAATGTGCCTGCTCTCGTTAGATCGCAGAAGTTACACAGCTTAACGCCTCGCTAGTACCAGTGTGGGAGACTGTCTGGGAATACGTGGTGCGGTTGACTTTTTATTATGTCGTTTAGATTTTGTTTCACAATCGATTAAAAAGGACTATGGATTAAAGCATTTAATGTCAATGGCCATTCTAAGCTGAATGTGCCTGCTCTCGTCAGATCGCAGAAGTTACACAGCTTAAGGCCTCGCTAGTACCAGTGTGGGAGACTGTCTGGGAATCCGTGGTGCGGTTGACTTTTTATTATGTCGTTTAGATTTTGTTTCACAATCGATTAAAAAGGACTATGGATTATAGCATTTAATGTCAATGGCCATTCTAAGCTGAATGTGCCTGCTCTCGTCAGATCGCAGAAGTTACACAGCTTAAGGCCTCGCTAGTACCAGTGTGGGAGACTCTCTGGGAATCTGTGGTGCGGTTGACTTTTTATTATGTTGTTTAGATTTTGTTTCACAATAGATTAAATAGGACTATGGATTAAGGCTTTTAAAGTCAATGGCCATTCTGAGCTGAATGTGCCTGCTCTCGTCAGATCGCAGAAGTTACCCAGCTTAAAGCCTCGCTAGTACCAGTGTGGGAGACTGTCTGGGAATCCGTGGTGCAGTTGACTTTTTATTATGTCGTTTAGATTTTGTTTCACAATCGATTAAAAAGGACTATGGATTAAAGCATTTAATGTCAATGGCCATTCTAAGCTGAACGTGCCTGCTCTCGTTAGATCGCAGAAGTTACACAGCTTAACGCCTCGCTAGTACCAGTGTGGGAGACTGTCTGGGAATCCGTGGTGCGGTTGACTTTTTATTATGTCGTTTAGATTTTGTTTCACAATAGATTAAATAGGACTATGGATTAACGCTTTTAACGTCAATGGCCATTCTAAGCTGAATGTGCCTGCTCTCGTCAGATCGCAGAAGTCACACAGCTTAAGACCTCGCTAGTACCAGTGTGGGAGACTGTCTGGGAATCCGTGGTGCGGTTGACTTTTTATTATGTCGTTTAGATTTTGTTTCACAATCGATTAAAAAGAACTATGGATTAAAGCATTTAATGTCAATGGCCATTCTAAGCTGAATGTGCCTGCTTTCGTTAGATCGCAGAAGTTACACAGCTTAACGCCTCGCTAGTACCAGTGTGGGAGACTGTCTGGGAATCCGTGGTGCGGTTGACTTTTTATTATGTCGTTTAGATTTTGTTTCACAATCGATTAAAAAGGACTATGGATTAAAGCATTTAATGTCAATGGCCATTCTAAGCTGAATGTGCCTGCTCTCGTCAGATCGCAGAAGTTACACAGCTTAAGGCCTCGCTAGTACCAGTGTGGGAGACTGTCTGGGAATCCGTGGTGCGGTTGACTTTTTATTATGTCGTTTAGATTTTGTTTCACAATCGATTAAAAAGGACTATGGATTAAAGCATTTAATGTCAATGGCCATTCTAAGCTGAATGTGCCTGCTCTCGTCACATCGCAGAAGTTACACAGCTTAAGGCCTCGCTAGTACCAGTGTGGGAGACTGTCTGGGAATCCGTGGTGCGGTTGACTTTTTATTATGTCGTTTAGATTTTGTTTCACAATCGATTAAAAAGGACTATGGATTAAAGCATTCAATGTCAATGGCCATTCTAAGCTGAATGTGCCTGCTCTCGTCACATCGCAGAAGTTACACAGCTTAAGGCCTTGCTAGTACCAGTGTGGGAGACTGTCTGGGAATCCGTGGTGCGGTTGACTTTTTATTATGTCGTTTAGATTTTGTTTCACAATAGATTAAATAGGACTATGGATTAAAGCATTTAACGTCAATGGCAATTCTAAGCTGAATGTGCCTGCTCTCGTCAGAACGCAGAAGTTACACAGCTTAAGGCCTCGCTAGTACCAGTGTAGGAGACAGTCTGGGAATCCGTGGTGCGGTTGACTTTTTATTATGTTGTTTAGATTTTGTTTCACAATAAATTAAATAGGACTTTGGATTAAGGCTTTTAATGTCAATGGCCATTCTAAGCTGAATTTGCCTTCTCTCGTTAGATCGCAGAAGTTACACAGCTTAACGCTTCGCTAGTACCAGTGTGGGAGACTGTCTGGGAATCCGTGGTGCGGTTGACTTTTTATTATGTCGTTTAGATTTTGATTCACAATAGATTAAATAGGACTATGGATTAAAGCATTTAACATCAATGGCCATTCTAAGCTGAATGTGCCTGCTCTCGTCAGATCGCAGAAGTTACACAGCTTAAGGCCTCACCAGTACCAGTGTGGGAGACTGTCTGGGAATCCGTGGTGCAGTTGACTTTTTATTATGTTTAGATTTTGTTTCACAATAGATTAAATAGGACTTTGGATTAAGGCTTTTAATGTCAATGGCCATTCTAAGCTGAATTTGCCTTCTCTCGTTAGATCGCAGAAGTTACACAGCTTAACGCTTCGCTAGTACCAGTGTGGGAGACTGTCTGGGAATCCGTGGTGCGGTTGACTTTTTATTATGTCGTTTAGATTTTGTTTCACAATTGATTAAAAAGGACTATGGATTAAAGCATTTAACGTCAATGGCCATTCGAAGCTGAATGTGCCTGCTCTCGTCAGAACGCAGAAGTTACACAGCTTAAGGCCTCGCTAGTACCAGTGTGGGAGAGTGTCTGGGAATCCGTGGTGCGGTTGCATTTTTATTATGTCGTTTAGATTTTGTTTCACAATAGATTAAATAGGACTATGGATTAAAGCATTTAATGTCAATGGCCATTCTAAGCTGAATGTGCCTGCTCTCGTCAGATCGCAGAAGTTACACAGCTTAAGGCCTCGCTAGTACCAGTGTGGGAGACTCTCTGGGAATCTGTGGTGCGGTTGACTTTTTATTATGTTGTTTAGATTTTGTTTCACAATAGATTAAATAGGACTATGGTTTAAGGCTTTTAAAGTCAATGGCCATTCTAAGCTGAATGTGCCTGCTCTCTTCAGATCGCAGAAGTTACACAGCTTAAGGCCTCGCTAGTACCAGTGTGGGAGACTGTCTGGGAATCCGTGGTGCGGTTGACTTTTTATTATGTCGTTTAGATTTTGTTTCACAATCGATTAAAAAGAACTATGGATTAAAGCATTTAATGTCAATGGCCATTCTAAGCTGAATGTGCCTGCTTTCGTTAGATCGCAGAAGTTACACAGCTTAACGCCTCGCTAGTACCAGTGTGGGAGACTGTCTGGGAATCCGTGGTGCGGTTGACTTTTTATTATGTCGTTTAGATTTTGTTTCACAATCGATTAAAAAGGACTATGGATTAAAGCATTTAATGTCAATGGCCATTCTAAGCTGAATGTGCCTGCTCTCGTCAGATCGCAGAAGTTACACAGCTTAAGGCCTCGCTAGTACCAGTGTGGGAGACTGTCTGGGAATCCGTGGTGCGGTTGACTTGTTATTATGTCGTTTAGATTTTGTTTCACAATCGATTAAAAAGGACTATGGATTAAATCATTTAATGTCAATGGCCATTCTAAGCTGAATGTGCCTGCTCTCGTCAGATCGCAGAAGTTACACAGCTTAAGGCCTCGCTAGTACCAGTGTGGGAGACTGTCTGGGAATCCGTGGTGCGGTTGACTTTTTATTATGTCGTTTAGATTTTGTTTCACAATCGATTAAAAAGGACTATGGATTAAAGCATTCAATGTCAATGGCCATTCTAAGCTGAATGTGCCTTCTCTCGTCAGATTGCAGAAGTTACACAGCTTAAGGCCTCGCTAGTACCAGTGTGGGAGACTGTCTGGGAATCCGTGGTGCGGTTGACTTTTTATTATGTCGTTTAGATTTTGTTTCACAATAGATTAAATAGGACTATGGATTAAAGCATTTAACGTCAATGGCAATTCTAAGCTGAATGTGCCTGCTCTCGTCAGAACGCAGAAGTTACACAGCTTAAGGCCTCGCTAGTACCAGTGTAGGAGACAGTCTGGGAATCCGTGGTGCGGTTGACTTTTTATTATGTTGTTTAGATTTTGTTTCACAATAAATTAAATAGGACTTTGGATTAAGGCTTTTAATGTCAATGGCCATTCTAAGCTGAATTTGCCTTCTCTCGTTAGATCGCAGAAGTTACACAGCTTAACGCTTCGTTAGTACCAGTGTGGGAGACTGTCTGGGAATCCGTGGTGCGGTTGACTTTTTATTATGTCGTTTAGATTTTGTTTCACAATAGATTAAATAGGACTATGGATTAAAGCATTTAACATCAATGGCCATTCTAAGCTGAATGTGCCTGCTCTCGTCAGATCGCAGAAGTTACACAGCTTAAGGCCTCACCAGTACCAGTGTGGGAGACTGTCTGGGAATCCGTGGTGCGGTTGACTTTTTATTATGTTTAGATTTTGTTTCACAATAGATTAAATAGGACTTTGGATTAAGGCTTTTAATGTCAATGGCCATTCTAAGCTGAATTTGCCTTCTCTCGTTAGATCGCAGAAGTTACACAGCTTAACGCTTCGCTAGTACCAGTGTGGGAGACTGTCTGGGAATCCGTGGTGCGGTTGACTTTTTATTATGTCGTTTAGATTTTGTTTCACAATTGATTAAAAAGGACTATGGATTAAAGCATTTAACGTCAATGGCCATTCTAAGCTGAATGTGCCTGCTCTCGTCAGAACGCAGAAGTTACACAGCTTAAGGCCTCGCTAGTACCAGTGTGGGAGAGTGTCTGGGAATCCGTGGTGCGGTTGCATTTTTATTATGTCGTTTAGATTTTGTTTCACAATAGATTAAATAGGACTATGGATTAAAGCATTTAACGTCAATGGCCATTCTAAGCTGAATGTGCCTGCTCTCGTCAGATCGCAGAAGTTACACAGCTTAAGGCCTCGCTAGTACCAGTGTGGGAGACTCTCTGGGAATCTGTGGTGCGGTTGACTTTTTATTATGTTGTTTAGATTTTGTTTCACAATAGATTAAATAGGACTATGGTTTAAGGCTTTTAAAGTCAATGGCCATTCTAAGCTGAATGTGCCTGCTCTCTTCAGATCGCAGAAGTTACACAGCTTAAGGCCTCGCTAGTACCAGTGTGGGAGACTGTCTGGGAATCCGTGGTGCGGTTGACTTTTTATTATGTCGTTTAGATTTTGTTTCACAATCGATTAAAAAGGACTATAGATTAAAGCATTTAATGTCAAAGGCCATTCTAAGCTGAATGTGCCTGCTCTCGTTAGATCGCAGAAGTTACACAGCTTAACGCCTCGCTAGTACCAGTGTGGGAGACTGTCTGGGAATCCGTGGTGCGGTTGACTTTTTATTATGTCGTTTAGCTTTTGTTTCACAATAGATTAAATAGGACTATGGATTAAAGCATTTAACGTCAATGGCCATTCTAAGCTGAATGTGCCTGCTCTCGTCAGATCGCAGAAGTTACACAGCTTAAGGCCTCGCTAGTACCAGTGTGGGAGACTGTCTGGGAATCCGTGGTGCGGTTGAATTTTTATTATGTCGTTTAGATTTTGTTTCACAATCGATTAAAAAGGACTATGGATTAAAGCATTTAATGTCAATGGCCATTCTAAGCTGAATGTCCCTGCTCTCGTCAGATCGCAGAAGTTACACAGCTTAAGGCCTCACCAGTACCAGTGTGGGAGACTGTCTGGGAATCCGTGGTGCGGTTGACTTTTTATTATGGCGTTTCGATTTTGTTTCACAATTGATTAAAAAGGACTATGGATTAAAGCATTTAACCGTCAATGGCAATTCTAAGCTGAAGGTGCCTGCTCTCGTCAGAACGCAGAAGTTACACAGCTTAAGGCCTCACTAGTACCAGTGTGGGAGACTGTCTGGGAATCCATGGTGCGGTTGAATTTTTATTATGTCGTTTAGATTTTGTTTCACAATCGATTAAAAAGGACTATAGATTAAAGCATTTAATGTCAATGGCCATTCTAAGCTGAATGTTCCTGCTCTCGTCAGATCGCAGAAGTTACACAGCTTAAGTCCTCGCTAGTACCAGTGTGGGAGACTGTCTGGGAATCCGTGGTGCGGCTGACTTTTTATTATGTCGTTTAGATTTTGTTTCACAATCGATTAAAAAGGACTATGGATTAAAGCATTTAATGTCAATGGCCATTCTAAGCTGAATGTGCCTGCTCTCGTAAGATCGCAGAAGTTACACAGCTTAACGCCTCGCTAGTACCAGTGTGGGAGACTGTCTGGGAATCCGTGGTGCGGTTGACTTATTATTATGTCGTTTAGATTTTGTTTCACAATAGATTAAATAGGACTATGGATTAAAGCATTTAACGTCAATGGCCATTCTAAGCTGAATGTGCCTGCTCTCGTCAGATCGCAGAAGTTACACAGCTTAAGGCCTCGCTAGTACCAGTGAGGGAGACTGTCTGGGAATCAGTGGTGCGGTTGAATATTTATTAGGTCGTTTAGATTTTGTTTCACAATCGATTAAAAAGGACTATGGATTAAAGCATTTAATGTCAATGGCCATTCTAAGCTGAATGTGCCTGCTCTCGTTAGATCGCAGAAGTTACACAACTTAACGCCTCGCTAGTACCAGTGTGGGAGACTGTCTGGGAATCCGTGGTGCGGTTGACTTTTTATTATGTTTAGATTTTGTTTCACAATAGATTAAATAGGACTTTGGATTAAGGCTTTTAATGTCAATGGCCATTCTAAGCTGAATTTGCCTTCTCTCGTTAGATCGCAGAAGTTACACAGCTTAACGCTTCGCTAGTACCAGTGTGGGAGACTGTCTGGGAATCCGTGGTGCGGTTGACTTTTTATTATGTCGTTTAGATTTTGTTTCACAATTGATTAAAAAGGACTATGGATTAAAGCATTTAACGTCAATGGCCATTCTAAGCTGAATGTGCCTGCTCTCGTCAGAACGCAGAAGTTACACAGCTTAAGGCCTCGCTAGTACCAGTGTGGGAGAGTGTCTGGGAATCCGTGGTGCGGTTGCATTTTTATTATGTCGTTTAGATTTTGTTTCACAATAGATTAAATAGGACTATGGATTAAAGCATTTAACGTCAATGGCCATTCTAAGCTGAATGTGCCTGCTCTCGTCAGATCGCAGAAGTTACACAGCTTAAGGCCTCGCTAGTACCAGTGTGGGAGACTCTCTGGGAATCTGTGGTGCGGTTGACTTTTTATTATGTTGTTTAGATTTTGTTTCACAATAGATTAAATAGGACTATGGTTTAAGGCTTTTAAAGTCAATGGCCATTCTAAGCTGAATGTGCCTGCTCTCTTCAGATCGCAGAAGTTACACAGCTTAAGGCCTCGCTAGTACCAGTGTGGGAGACTGTCTGGGAATCCGTGGTGCGGTTGACTTTTTATTATGTCGTTTAGATTTTGTTTCACAATCGATTAAAAAGGACTATAGATTAAAGCATTTAATGTCAAAGGCCATTCTAAGCTGAATGTGCCTGCTCTCGTTAGATCGCAGAAGTTACACAGCTTAACGCCTCGCTAGTACCAGTGTGGGAGACTGTCTGGGAATCCGTGGTGCGGTTGACTTTTTATTATGTCGTTTAGCTTTTGTTTCACAATAGATTAAATAGGACTATGGATTAAAGCATTTAACGTCAATGGCCATTCTAAGCTGAATGTGCCTGCTCTCGTCAGATCGCAGAAGTTACACAGCTTAAGGCCTCGCTAGTACCAGTGTGGGAGACTGTCTGGGAATCCGTGGTGCGGTTGAATTTTTATTATGTCGTTTAGATTTTGTTTCACAATCGATTAAAAAGGACTATGGATTAAAGCATTTAATGTCAATGGCCATTCTAAGCTGAATGTCCCTGCTCTCGTCAGATCGCAGAAGTTACACAGCTTAAGGCCTCACCAGTACCAGTGTGGGAGACTGTCTGGGAATCCGTGGTGCGGTTGACTTTTTATTATGGCGTTTCGATTTTGTTTCACAATTGATTAAAAAGGACTATGGATTAAAGCATTTAACGTCAATGGCAATTCTAAGCTGAAGGTGCCTGCTCTCGTCAGAACGCAGAAGTTACACAGCTTAAGGCCTCACTAGTACCAGTGTGGGAGACTGTCTGGGAATCCATGGTGCGGTTGAATTTTTATTATGTCGTTTAGATTTTGTTTCACAATCGATTAAAAAGGACTATAGATTAAAGCATTTAATGTCAATGGCCATTCTAAGCTGAATGTTCCTGCTCTCGTCAGATCGCAGAAGTTACACAGCTTAAGTCCTCGCTAGTACCAGTGTGGGAGACTGTCTGGGAATCCGTGGTGCGGCTGACTTTTTATTATGTCGTTTAGATTTTGTTTCACAATCGATTAAAAAGGACTATGGATTAAAGCATTTAATGTCAATGGCCATTCTAAGCTGAATGTGCCTGCTCTCGTAAGATCGCAGAAGTTACACAGCTTAACGCCTCGCTAGTACCAGTGTGGGAGACTGTCTGGGAATCCGTGGTGCGGTTGACTTATTATTATGTCGTTTAGATTTTGTTTCACAATAGATTAAATAGGACTATGGATTAAAGCATTTAACGTCAATGGCCATTCTAAGCTGAATGTGCCTGCTCTCGTCAGATCGCAGAAGTTACACAGCTTAAGGCCTCGCTAGTACCAGTGAGGGAGACTGTCTGGGAATCAGTGGTGCGGTTGAATATTTATTAGGTCGTTTAGATTTTGTTTCACAATCGATTAAAAAGGACTATGGATTAAAGCATTTAATGTCAATGGCCATTCTAAGCTGAATGTGCCTGCTCTCGTTAGATCGCAGAAGTTACACAACTTAACGCCTCGCTAGTACCAGTGTGGGAGACTGTCTGGGAATCCGTGGTGCGGTTGACTTTTTTATGTCGTTTAGATTTTGTTTCACAATAGATTAAATAGGACTATGGATTAAAGCATTTAACGTCAATGGCTATTCTAAGCTGAATGTGCCTGCTCTCGTCAGATTGCAGAAGTTACACAGCTTAAGGCCTCGCTAGTACCAGTGTGGGAGACTGTCTGGGAATCCGTGGCGCGGTTGAATTTTTATTTTGTCGTTTAGATTTTGTTTCACAATCGATTAAAAAGGACTATGGATTAAAGCATTTAATGTCAATGGCCATTCTAAGCTGAATGTCCCTGCTCTCGTCAGATCGCAGAAGTTACACAGCTTAAGGCCTCGCTAGTACCAGTGTGGGAGACTGTCTGGGAATCCGTGGTGCGCTTGACTTTTTATTATGTCGTTTAGATTTTGTTTCACAATCGATTAAAAAGGACTATGGATTAAAGCATTTAATGTCAATCGCCATTCTAAGCTGAATGTTCCTGCTCTCGTCAGATCGCAGAAGTTACTCAGCTTAAGGCCTCGCTAGTACCAGTGTGGGAGACTGTCTGGGAATCCGTGGAGTGGTTGACTTTTTATTATGTCGTTTAGATTTTTGTTTCACAATCGATTAAAAAGGACTATGGATTAAAGCATTTAATGTCAATGGCAATTCTAAGCTGAATGTGCCTGCTCTCGTCAGATCGCAGAAGTTACACAGCTTAAGGCCTCGCTAGTACCAGTGTGGGAGACTGTCTTGGAATCCGTGGTGCGGTTGACTTTTTATTATGTCGTTTAGATTTTGTTTCACAATCGATTAAAAAGGACTATGGATTAAAGCATTTAATGTCAATGGCCATTCTAAGCTGAATGTGCCTGCTCTCGTCAGATCGCAGAAGTTACGCAGCTTAAGGCCTCGCTAGTACCAGTGTGGGAGACTGTCTGGGAATCTGTGGTGCGGTTGACTTTTTATTATGTCGTTTAGATTTTGTTTCACAATCGATTAAAAAGGACTATGGATTAAAGCATTTAATGTCAATGCCCATTCTAAGCTGATTGTGCCTGCTCTCGTTAGATCGCAGAAGTTACACAGCTTAACGCCTCGCTAGTACCAGTGTGGGAGACTGTCTGGGAATCCGTGGTGCGGTTGACTTTTTATTATGTCGTTTAGATTTTGTTTCACAATCGATTAAAAAGGACTATGGATTAAAGCATTTAATGTCAATGGCCATTCTAAGCTGAATGTGCCTGCTCTCGTCAGATCGCAGAAGTTACACAGCTTAAGGCCTCGCTAGTACCAGTGTGGGAGACTGTCTGGGAATCCGTGGTGCGGTTGACTTTTTATTATGTCGTTTAGATTTTGTTTCACAATCGATTAAAAAGGACTATGGATTAAAGCATTTAATGTCAATGGCCATTCTAAGCTGAATGTGCCTGCTCTCGTCAGATCGCAGAAGTTACACAGCTTAAGGCCTCGCTAGTACCAGTGTGGGAGACTGTCTTGGAATCCGTGGTGCGGTTGACTTTTTATTATGTCGTTTAGATTTTGTTTCACAATCGATTAAAAAGGACTATGGATTAAAGCATTTAATGTCAATGGCCATTCTAAGCTGAATGTCCCTGCTCTCGTCAGATCGCAGAAGTTACACAGCTTAAGGCCTCGCTAGTACCAGTGTGGGAGACTGTCTGGGAATCCGTGGTGCGGTTGACTTTTTATTATGTCGTTTAGATTTTGTTTCACAATCGATTAAAAAGGACTATGGATTAAAGCATTTAATGTCAATGGCCATTCTAAGCTGAATGTGCCTGCTCTCGTTAGATCGCAGAAGTTACACAGCTTAAGGCCTCGCTAGTACCAGTGTGAGAGACTGTCTGGGAATCCGTGGTGCGGTTGACTTTTTATTATGTCGTTTAGATTTTGTTTCACAATTGATTAAAAAGGACTATGGATTAAAGCATTTAACGTCAATGGCCATTCTAAGCTGAATGTGCCTGCTCTCGTCAGAACGCAGAAGTTACACAGCTTAAGGCCTCGCTAGTACCAGTGTGGGAGACTGTCTGGGAATCCATGGTGCGGTTGAATTTTTATTATGTCGTTTAGATTTTGTTTCACAATCGATTAAAAAGGACTATGGATTAAAGCATTTAATGTCAATGGGCATTCTAAGCTGAATGTCCCTGCTCTCGTCAGATCGCAGAAGTTACGCAGCGTAAGGCCTCGCTAGTACCGGTGTGGGAGACTGTCTGGGAATCCGTGGTGCGGTTGACTTTTTATTATGTCGTTTAGATTTTGTTTCACAATCGATTAAAAAGGACTATGGATTAAAGCATTTAATGTCAATGGCCATTCTAAGCTGAATGTGCCTGCTCTCGTTAGATCGCAGAAGTTACACAGCTTAACGCCTCGCTAGTACCAGTGTGGGAGACTGTCTGGGAATCCGTGGTGCGGTTGACTTTTTATTATGTCGTTTAGATTTTGTTTCACAATAGATTAAATAGGACTATGGATTAAAGCATTTAACGTCAATGGCCATTCTAAGCTGCATGTGCCTGCTCTCGTCAAAACGCAGAAGTTACACAGCTTAAGGCCTCGCTAGTACCAGTGTGGGAGACTGTCTGGGAATCCGTGGTGCGGCTGACTTTTTATTATGTCGTTTAGATTTTTTTTCACAATCGATTAAAAAGGACTATGGATTAAAGCATTTAATGTCAATGGCCATTCTAAGCTGAATGTGCCTGCTCTCGTAAGATCGCAGAAGTTACACAGCTTAACGCCTCGCTAGTACCAGTGTGGGAGACTGTCTGGGAATCCGTGGTGCGGTTGACTTATTATTATGTCGTTTAGATTTTGTTTCACAATAGATTAAATAGGACTATGGATTAGAGCATTTAACGTCAATGGCCATTCTAAGCTGAATGTGCCTGCTCTCGTCAGATCGCAGAAGTTACACAGCTTAAGGCCTCGCTAGTACCAGTGAGGGAGACTGTCTGGGAATCAGTGGTGCGGTTGAATATTTATTAGGTCGTTTAGATTTTGTTTCACAATCGATTAAAAAGGACTATGGATTAAAGCATTTAATGTCAATGGCCATTCTAAGCTGAATGTACCTGCTCTCATTAGATCGCAGAAGTTACACAGCTTAACGCCTCGCTAGTACCAGTGTGGGAGACTGTCTGGGAATCCGTGGTGCGGTTGACTTTTTATTATGTCGTTTAGATTTTGTTTCACAATCGATTAAAAAGGACTATGGATTAAAGCATTTAATGTCAATGGCCATTCTAAGCTGAATGTGCCTGCTCTCGTAAGATCGCAGAAGTTACACAGCTTAAGGCCTCGCTAGTACCAGTGTGGGAGACTGTCTTGGAATCCGTGGTGCGGTTGACTTTTTATTATGTCGTTTAGATTTTGTTTCACAATCGATTAAAAAGGACTATGGATTAAAGCATTTAATGTCAATGGCCATTCTAAGCTGAATGTGCCTGCTCTCGTCAGATCGCAGAAGTTACGCAGCTTAAGGCCTCGCTAGTACCAGTGTGGGAGACTGTCTGGGAATCCGTGGTGCGGTTGACTTTTTATTATGTCGTTTAGATTTTGTTTCACAATCGATTAAAAAGGACTATGGATTAAAGCATTTAATGTCAATGGCCATTCTAAGCTGAATGTGCCTGCTCTCGTTAGATCGCAGAAATTACACAGCTTAACGCCTCGCTAGTACCAGTGTGGGAGACTGTCTCGGAATCCGTGGTGCGGTTGACTTTTTATTATGTCGTTTAGATTTTGTTTCACAATCGATTAAAAAGGACTATGGATTAAAGCATTTAATGTCAATGGCCATTCTAAGCTGAATGTGCCTGCTCTCGTTAGATCGCAGAAGTTACACAGCTTAACGCCTCACTAGTACCAGTGTGGGAGACTGTCTGGGAATCCGTGGTGCGGTTGACTTTTTATTATGTCGTTTAGATTTTGTTTCACAATCGATTAAAAAGGACTATGGATTAAAGCATTTAATGTCAATGGCTATTCTAAGCTGAATGTGCCTGCTCTCGTCAGATCGCAGAAGTTACACAGCTTAAGGCCTCGCTAGTAGCAGTGTGGGAGACTGTCTGGGAATCCGTGGTGCGGTTGACTTTTTATTATGTCGTTTAGATTTTGTTTCACAATAGATTAAATAGGACTATGGATTAAAGCATTTAACGTCAATGGCAATTCTAAGCTGAATGTGCCTGCTCTCGTCAGAACGCAGAAGTTACACAGCTTAAGGCCTCGCTAGTACCAGTGTGGGAGACAGTCTGGGAATCCGTGGTGCGGTTGACTTTTTATTATGTTGTTTAGATTTTGTTTCACAATAGATTAAATAGGACTTTGGATTAAGGCTTTTAATGTCAATGGCCATTCTAAGCTGAATTTGCCTTCTCTCGTTAGATCGCAGAAGTTACACAGCTTAACGCCTCGCTAGTACCAGTGTGGGAGACTGTCTGGGAATCCGTGGTGCGGTTGACTTTTTATTATGTCCTTTAGATTTTGTTTCACAATAGATTAAATAGGACTATGGATTAAAGCATTTAATGTCAATGGCCATTCTAAGCTGAATGTGCCTGCTCTCGTCAGATCGCAGAAGTTACACAGCTTAAGGCCTCACCAGTACCTGTGTGGGAGACTGTCTGGGAATCCGTGGTGCGGTTGACTTTTATTATGTCGTTTAGATTTTGTTTCACAATTGATTAAAAAGGACTATGGATTAAAGCATTTAACGTCAATGGCCATTCTAAGCTGAATGTGCCTGCTCTCGTCAGAACGCAGAAGTTACACAGCTTAAGGCCTCGCTAGTACCAGTGTGGGAGAGTGTCTGGGAATCCGTGGTGCGGTTGAATTTTTATTATGTCGTTTAGATTTTGTTTCACAATCGATTAAAAAGGACTATGGATTAAAGCATTTAATGTCAATGGCCATTCTAAGCTGAATGTCCCTGCTCTCGTCAGATCGCAGAAGTTACACAGCTTAAGGCCTCGCTAGTACCAGTGTGGGAGACTGTCTGGGAATCCGTGGTGCGGTTGAATTTTTATTATGTCGTTTAGATTTTGTTTCACAATAGATTAAATAGGACTATGGATTAAAGCATTTAACGTCAATGGCCATTCTAAGCTGAATGTGCCTGCTCTCGTCAGAACGCAGAAATTACACAGATTAAGGTCTCGCTAGTACCAGTGTGGGAGACTGTCTGGGAATCCGTGGTGCGGTTGGCTTTTTATTATGTTGTTTAGATTTTGTTTCACAATAGATTAAATAGGACTATGGATTAAAGCATTTAACGTCAATGGCCATTCTAAGCTGAATGTGCCTGCTCTCGTCAGAACGCAGAAATTACACAGATTAAGGTCTCGCTAGTACCAGTGTGGGAGACTGTCTGGGAATCCGTGGTACGGTTGACTTTTTATTATGTCGTTTAGATTTTGTTTCACAATAGATTAAAAAGGACTATGGATTAAAGCATTTAATGTCAATGGCCATTCTAAGCTGAATGTGACTGCTCTCGTCAGATCGCAGAAGTTACACAGCTTAAGTCCTCGCTAGTACCAGTGTGGGAGACTGTCTGGGAAACTGTGGTGCGGTTGACTTTTTATTATGTCGTTTAGATTTTGTTTCACAATAGATTAAATAGGACTATGGATTAAAGCATTTAACGTCAATGGCCATTCTAAGCTGAATGTGCCTGCTCTCGTCAGAACGCAGAAGTTACACAGCTTAAGGCCTCGCTAGTACCAATGTGGGAGACTGTCTGGGAATCCGTGGTTTGGTTGAATTTTTATTATGTCGTTTAGATTTTGTTTCACAATAGATTAATTAGGACTATGGATTAAAGCATTTAACGTCAATGGCCATTCTAAGCTGAATGTGCCTGCTCTCGTCAGATCGCAGAAGTTACACAGCTTAAGGTCTCGCTAGTACCAGTGTGGGAGACTGTCTGGGAATCCGTGGTGCGGTTGAATTTTTATTATATCGTTTAGATTTTGTTTCACAATCGATTAAAAAGGACTATGGATTAAAGCATTTAATGTCAATGGCCATTCTAAGCTGAATGTGCCTGCTCTCGTTAGATCGCAGAAGTTACACTGCTTAACGCCTCGCTAGTACCAGTGTGGGAGACTGTCTGGGAATCCGTGGTGCGGTTGACTTTTTATTATGTCGTTTAGATTTTGTTTCACAATAGATTAATTAGGACTATGGATTAAAGCATTTAACGTCAATGGCCATTCTAAGCTGAATGTGCCTGCTCTCGTCAGATCGCAGAAGTTACACAGCTTAAGGCCTCGCTAGTACCAGTGTGGGAGACTGTCTTTGAATCCGTGGTGTGGTTGAATTTTTATTATGTCGTTTAGATTTTGTTTCACAATCGATTAAAAAGGACTATGGATTAAAGCATTTAATGTCAATGGCCATTCTAAGCTGAATGTGCCTGCTCTCGTAAGATCGCAGAAGTTACACAGCTTAACGCCTCGCTAGTACCAGTGTGGGAGACTGTCTGGGAATCCGTGGTGCGGTTGACTTATTATTATGTCGTTTAGATTTTGTTTCACAATAGATTAAATAGGACTATGGATTAAAGCATTTAACGTCAATGGCCATTCTAAGCTGAATGTGCCTGCTCTCGTCAGATCGCAGAAGTTACACAGCTTAAGGCCTCGCTAGTACCAGTGAGGGAGACTGTCTGGGAATCAGTGGTGCGGTTGAATATTTATTAGGTCGTTTAGATTTTGTTTCACAATCGATTAAAAAGGACTATGGATTAAAGCATTTAATGTCAATGGCCATTCTAAGCTGAATGTGCCTGCTCTCGTTAGATCGCAGAAGTTACACAACTTAACGCCTCGCTAGTACCAGTGTGGGAGACTGTCTGGGAATCCGTGGTGCGGTTGACTTTTTATGTCGTTTAGATTTTGTTTCACAATAGATTAAATAGGACTATGGATTAAAGCATTTAACGTCAATGGCTATTCTAAGCTGAATGTGCCTGCTCTCGTCAGATCGCAGAAGTTACACAGCTTAAGGCCTCGCTAGTACCAGTGTGGGAGACTGTCTGGGAATCCGTGGCGCGGTTGAATTTTTATTTTGTCGTTTAGATTTTGTTTCACAATCGATTAAAAAGGACTATGGATTAAAGCATTTAATGTCAATGGCCATTCTAAGCTGAATGTCCCTGCTCTCGTCAGATCGCAGAAGTTACACAGCTTAAGGCCTCGCTAGTACCAGTGTGGGAGACTGTCTGGGAATCCGTGGTGCGCTTGACTTTTTATTATGTCGTTTAGATTTTGTTTCACAATCGATTAAAAAGGACTATGGATTAAAGCATTTAATGTCAATCGCCATTCTAAGCTGAATGTTCCTGCTCTCGTCAGATCGCAGAAGTTACTCAGCTTAAGGCCTCGCTAGTACCAGTGTGGGAGACTGTCTGGGAATCCGTGGAGTGGTTGACTTTTTATTATGTCGTTTAGATTTTTGTTTCACAATCGATTAAAAAGGACTATGGATTAAAGCATTTAATGTCAATGGCAATTCTAAGCTGAATGTGCCTGCTCTCGTCAGATCGCAGAAGTTACACAGCTTAAGGCCTCGCTAGTACCAGTGTGGGAGACTGTCTTGGAATCCGTGGTGCGGTTGACTTTTTATTATGTCGTTTAGATTTTGTTTCACAATCGATTAAAAAGGACTATTGATTAAAGCATTTAATGTCAATGGCCATTCTAAGCTGAATGTGCCTGCTCTCGTCAGATCGCAGAAGTTACGCAGCTTAAGGCCTCGCTAGTACCAGTGTGGGAGACTGTCTGGGAATCTGTGGTGCGGTTGACTTTTTATTATGTCGTTTAGATTTTGTTTCACAATCGATTAAAAAGGACTATGGATTAAAGCATTTAATGTCAATGGCCATTCTAAGCTGATTGTGCCTGCTCTCGTTAGATCGCAGAAGTTACACAGCTTAACGCCTCGCTAGTACCAGTGTGGGAGACTGTCTGGGAATCCGTGGTGCGGTTGACTTTTTATTATGTCGTTTAGATTTTGTTTCACAATCGATTAAAAAGGACTATGGATTAAAGCATTTAATGTCAATGGCCATTCTAAGCTGAATGTGCCTGCTCTCGTCAGATCGCAGAAGTTACACAGCTTAAGGCCTCGCTAGTACCAGTGTGGGAGACTGTCTGGGAATCCGTGGTGCGGTTGACTTTTTATTATGTCGTTTAGATTTTGTTTCACAATCGATTAAAAAGGACTATGGATTAAAGCATTTAATGTCAATGGCCATTCTAAGCTGAATGTGCCTGCTCTCGTCAGATCGCAGAAGTTACACAGCTTAAGGCCTCGCTAGTACCAGTGTGGGAGACTGTCTTGGAATCCGTGGTGCGGTTGACTTTTTATTATGTCGTTTAGATTTTGTTTCACAATCGATTAAAAAGGACTATGGATTAAAGCATTTAATGTCAATGGCCATTCTAAGCTGAATGTCCCTGCTCTCGTCAGATCGCAGAAGTTACACAGCTTAAGGCCTCGCTAGTACCAGTGTGGGAGACTGTCTGGGAATCCGTGGTGCGGTTGACTTTTTATTATGTCGTTTAGATTTTGTTTCACAATCGATTAAAAAGGACTATGGATTAAAGCATTTAATGTCAATGGCCATTCTAAGCTGAATGTGCCTGCTCTCGTTAGATCGCAGAAGTTACACAGCTTAAGGCCTCGCTAGTACCAGTGTGGGAGACTGTCTGGGAATCCGTGGTGCGGTTGACTTTTTATTATGTCGTTTAGATTTTGTTTCACAATTGATTAAAAAGGACTATGGATTAAAGCATTTAACGTCAATGGCCATTCTAAGCTGAATGTGCCTGCTCTCGTCAGAACGCAGAAGTTACACAGCTTAAGGCCTCGCTAGTACCAGTGTGGGAGACTGTCTGGGAATCCATGGTGCGGTTGAATTTTTATTATGTCGTTTAGATTTTGTTTCACAATCGATTAAAAAGGACTATGGATTAAAGCATTTAATGTCAATGGGCATTCTAAGCTGAATGTCCCTGCTCTCGTCAGATCGCAGAAGTTACGCAGCGTAAGGCCTCGCTAGTACCGGTGTGGGAGACTGTCTGGGAATCCGTGGTGCGGTTGACTTTTTATTATGTCGTTTAGATTTTGTTTCACAATCGATTAAAAAGGACTATGGATTAAAGCATTTAATGTCAATGGCCATTCTAAGCTGAATGTGCCTGCTCTCGTTAGATCGCAGAAGTTACACAGCTTAACGCCTCGCTAGTACCAGTGTGGGAGACTGTCTGGGAATCCGTGGTGCGGTTGACTTTTTATTATGTCGTTTAGATTTTGTTTCACAATAGATTAAATAGGACTATGGATTAAAGCATTTAACGTCAATGGCCATTCTAAGCTGAATGTGCCTGCTCTCGTCAGATCGCAGAAGTTACACAGCTTAAGGCCTCGCTAGTACCAGTGAGGGAGACTGTCTGGGAATCAGTGGTGCGGTTGAATATTTATTAGGTCGTTTAGATTTTGTTTCACAATCGATTAAAAAGGACTATGGATTAAAGCATTTAATGTCAATGGCCATTCTAAGCTGAATGTACCTGCTCTCATTAGATCGCAGAAGTTACACAGCTTAACGCCTCGCTAGTACCAGTGTGGGAGACTGTCTGGGAATCCGTGGTGCGGTTGACTTTTTATTATGTCGTTTAGATTTTGTTTCACAATCGATTAAAAAGGACTATGGATTAAAGCATTTAATGTCAATGGCCATTCTAAGCTGAATGTGCCTGCTCTCGTAAGATCGCAGAAGTTACACAGCTTAAGGCCTCGCTAGTACCAGTGTGGGAGACTGTCTTGGAATCCGTGGTGCGGTTGACTTTTTATTATGTCGTTTAGATTTTGTTTCACAATCGATTAAAAAGGACTATGGATTAAAGCATTTAATGTCAATGGCCATTCTAAGCTGAATGTGCCTGCTCTCGTCAGATCGCAGAAGTTACGCAGCTTAAGGCCTCGCTAGTACCAGTGTGGGAGACTGTCTGGGAATCCGTGGTGCGGTTGACTTTTTATTATGTCGTTTAGATTTTGTTTCACAATCGATTAAAAAGGACTATGGATTAAAGCATTTAATGTCAATGGCCATTCTAAGCTGAATGTGCCTGCTCTCGTTAGATCGCAGAAATTACACAGCTTAACGCCTCGCTAGTACCAGTGTGGGAGACTGTCTCGGAATCCGTGGTGCGGTTGACTTTTTATTATGTCGTTTAGATTTTGTTTCACAATCGATTAAAAAGGACTATGGATTAAAGCATTTAATGTCAATGGCCATTCTAAGCTGAATGTGCCTGCTCTCGTTAGATCGCAGAAGTTACACAGCTTAACGCCTCACTAGTACCAGTGTGGGAGACTGTCTGGGAATCCGTGGTGCGGTTGACTTTTTATTATGTCGTTTAGATTTTGTTTCACAATCGATTAAAAAGGACTATGGATTAAAGCATTTAATGTCAATGGCTATTCTAAGCTGAATGTGCCTGCTCTCGTCAGATCGCAGAAGTTACACAGCTTAAGGCCTCGCTAGTAGCAGTGTGGGAGACTGTCTGGGAATCCGTGGTGCGGTTGACTTTTTATTATGTCGTTTAGATTTTGTTTCACAATAGATTAAATAGGACTATGGATTAAAGCATTTAACGTCAATGGCAATTCTAAGCTGAATGTGCCTGCTCTCGTCAGAACGCAGAAGTTACACAGCTTAAGGCCTCGCTAGTACCAGTGTGGGAGACAGTCTGGGAATCCGTGGTGCGGTTGACTTTTTATTATGTTGTTTAGATTTTGTTTCACAATAGATTAAATAGGACTTTGGATTAAGGCTTTTAATGTCAATGGCCATTCTAAGCTGAATTTGCCTTCTCTCGTTAGATCGCAGAAGTTACACAGCTTAACGCCTCGCTAGTACCAGTGTGGGAGACTGTCTGGGAATCCGTGGTGCGGTTGACTTTTTATTATGTCCTTTAGATTTTGTTTCACAATAGATTAAATAGGACTATGGATTAAAGCATTTAATGTCAATGGCCATTCTAAGCTGAATGTGCCTGCTCTCGTCAGATCGCAGAAGTTACACAGCTTAAGGCCTCACCAGTACCTGTGTGGGAGACTGTCTGGGAATCCGTGGTGCGGTTGACTTTTATTATGTCGTTTAGATTTTGTTTCACAATTGATTAAAAAGGACTATGGATTAAAGCATTTAACGTCAATGGCCATTCTAAGCTGAATGTGCCTGCTCTCGTCAGAACGCAGAAGTTACACAGCTTAAGGCCTCGCTAGTACCAGTGTGGGAGAGTGTCTGGGAATCCGTGGTGCGGTTGAATTTTTATTATGTCGTTTAGATTTTGTTTCACAATCGATTAAAAAGGACTATGGATTAAAGCATTTAATGTCAATGGCCATTCTAAGCTGAATGTCCCTGCTCTCGTCAGATCGCAGAAGTTACACAGCTTAAGGCCTCGCTAGTACCAGTGTGGGAGACTGTCTGGGAATCCGTGGTGCGGTTGAATTTTTATTATGTCGTTTAGATTTTGTTTCACAATAGATTAAATAGGACTATGGATTAAAGCATTTAACGTCAATGGCCATTCTAAGCTGAATGTGCCTGCTCTCGTCAGAACGCAGAAATTACACAGATTAAGGTCTCGCTAGTACCAGTGTGGGAGACTGTCTGGGAATCCGTGGTGCGGTTGGCTTTTTATTATGTTGTTTAGATTTTGTTTCACAATAGATTAAATAGGACTATGGATTAAAGCATTTAACGGCAATGGCCATTCTAAGCTGAATGTGCCTGCTCTCGTCAGAACGCAGAAATTACACAGATTAAGGTCTCGCTAGTACCAGTGTGGGAGACTGTCTGGGAATCCGTGGTACGGTTGACTTTTTATTATGTCGTTTAGATTTTGTTTCACAATAGATTAAAAAGGACTATGGATTAAAGCATTTAATGTCAATGGCCATTCTAAGCTGAATGTGACTGCTCTCGTCAGATCGCAGAAGTTACACAGCTTAAGTCCTCGCTAGTACCAGTGTGGGAGACTGTCTGGGAAACTGTGGTGCGGTTGACTTTTTATTATGTCGTTTAGATTTTGTTTCACAATAGATTAAATAGGACTATGGATTAAAGCATTTAACGTCAATGGCCATTCTAAGCTGAATGTGCCTGCTCTCGTCAGAACGCAGAAGTTACACAGCTTAAGGCCTCGCTAGTACCAATGTGGGAGACTGTCTGGGAATCCGTGGTTTGGTTGAATTTTTATTATGTCGTTTAGATTTTGTTTCACAATAGATTAATTAGGACTATGGATTAAAGCATTTAACGTCAATGGCCATTCTAAGCTGAATGTGCCTGCTCTCGTCAGATCGCAGAAGTTACACAGCTTAAGGTCTCGCTAGTACCAGTGTGGGAGACTGTCTGGGAATCCGTGGTGCGGTTGAATTTTTATTATATCGTTTAGATTTTGTTTCACAATCGATTAAAAAGGACTATGGATTAAAGCATTTAATGTCAATGGCCATTCTAAGCTGAATGTGCCTGCTCTCGTTAGATCGCAGAAGTTACACTGCTTAACGCCTCGCTAGTACCAGTGTGGGAGACTGTCTGGGAATCCGTGGTGCGGTTGACTTTTTATTATGTCGTTTAGATTTTGTTTCACAATAGATTAATTAGGACTATGGATTAAAGCATTTAACGTCAATGGCCATTCTAAGCTGAATGTGCCTGCTCTCGTCAGATCGCAGAAGTTACACAGCTTAAGGCCTCGCTAGTACCAGTGTGGGAGACTGTCTTTGAATCCGTGGTGTGGTTGAATTTTTATTATGTCGTTTAGATTTTGTTTCACAATCGATTAAAAAGGACTATGGATTAAAGCATTTAATGTCAATGGCCATTCTAAGCTGTATGTCCCTGCTCTCGTCAGATAGCAGAAGTTACACAGCTTAAGGCCTCGCTAGTACCAGTGTGGGAGACTGTCTGGGAATCCGTGGTGCGGTTGACTTTTTATTATGTCGTTTAGATTTTGTTTCACAATAGATTAAATAGGACTATGGATTAAAGCATTTAAAGTCAATGGCCATTCTAAGCTGAATGTGCCTTCTCTCGTCAGAACGCAGAAATTACACAGATTAAGGTCTCGCTAGTACCAGTGTGGGAGACTGGCTGGGAATCCGTGGTACGGTTGAATTTTTATTATGTCGTTTAGATTTTGTTTCACAATCGATTAAAAAGGACTATGGATTAAAGCATTTAATGTCAATGGCCATTCTAAGCTGAATGTCCCTGCTCTCGTCAGTTCGCAGAAGTTACACAGCTTAAGGCCTCGCTAGTACCAGTGTGGGAGACTGTCTGGGAATCCGTGGTGCGGTTGACTTTTTATTATGTCGTTTAGATTTTGTTTCACAATAGATTAAAAAGGACTATGGATTAAAGCATTTAATGTCAATGGCCATTCTAAGCTGAATGTGACTGCTCTCGTCAGATCGCAGAAGTTACACAGCTTAAGTCCTCGCTAGTACCCGTGTGGGAGACTGTCTGGGAATCCGTGGTGCAGTTGACTATTTATTATGTCGTTTAGATTTTGTTTCACAATCGATTAAAAAGGACTATGGATTAAAGCATTTAATGTCAATGGCCATTCAAAGCTGAATGTGCCTGCTCTCGTCAGATCGCAGAAGTTACACAGCTTAAGGCCTCACTAGTACCAGTGTGGGAGACTGTCTGGGAAACTGTGGTGCGGTTGACTTTTTATTATGTCGTTTAGATTTTGTTTCACAATAGATTAAATAGGACTATGGATTAAAGCATTTAACGTCAATGGCCATTCTAAGCTGAATGTGCCTGCCCTCGTCAGAACGCAGAAGTTACACAGCTTAAGGCCTCGCTAGTACTAATGTGGGAGACTGTCTGGGAATCCGTGGTGTGGTTGAATTTTTATTATGTCGTTTAGATTTTGTTTCACAATAGATTAATTAGGACTATGGATTAAAGCATTTAACGTCAATGGCCATTCTAAGCTGAATGTGCCTGCTCTCGTCAGATCGCAGAAGTTACACAGCTTAAGGCCTCGCTATTACCAGTGTGGGAGACTGTCTGGGAATCCGTGGTGCGGTTGAATTATTATTATGTCGTTTAGATTTTGTTTCACAATCGATTAAAAAGGACTATGGATTAAAGCATTTAATGTCAATGGCCATTCTAAGCTGAATGTCCCTGCTCTCGTCAGATCGCAGAAGTTACACAGCTTAAGGCCTCGCTAGTACCAGTGTGGGAGACTGTCTGGGAATCTGTGGTGCGGTTGCCTTTTTATTATGTCGTTTAGATTTTGTTTCACAATCGATTAAAAAGGACTATGGATTAAAGCATTTAATGTCAATGGCCATTCAAAGCTGAATGTTCCTGCTCTCGTCAGATCGCAGAAGTTACACAGCTTAAGGCCTCGCTAGTACCAGTGTGGGAGACTGTCTGGGAATCTGTGGTGCGGTTGACTTTTTATTATGTCGTTTAGATTTTGTTTCACAATAGATTAATTAGGACTATGGATTAAAGCATTTAACGTCAATGGCCATTCTAAGCTGAATGTGCCTGCTCTCGTCAGATCGCAGAAGTTACACAGCTTAAGGCCTCGCTAGTACCAGTGTGGGAGACTGTCTGGGAATCCGTGGTGCGGTTGAATTTTTATTATATCGTTTAGATTTTGTTTCACAATCGATTAAAAAGGACTATGGATTAAAGCATTTAATGTCAATGGCCATTCTAAGCTGAATGTCCCTGCTCTCGTCAGATAGCAGAAGTTACACAGCTTAAGGCCTCGCTAGTACCAGTGTGGGAGACTGTCTGGGAATCCGTGGTGCGGTTGAATTATTATTATGTCGTTTAGATTTTGTTTCACAATCGATTAAAAAGGACTATGGATTAAAGCATTAAATGTTAATGGCCATTCTAAGCTGAATGTCCCTTCTCTCGTCAGATCGCAGAAGTTACACAGCTTAAGGCCTCGCTAGTACCAGTGTGGGAGACTGTCTGGGAATCCGTGGTGTGTTTGGCTTTTTATTATGTTGTTTAGATTTTATTTCACAATAGATTAAATAGGACTATGGATTAAGGCTTTTAATGTCAATGGCCATTCTAAGCTGAATGTGCCTGCTCTCGTCAGATCGCAGAAGTTACACAACTTAAGGCCTCGCTAGTACCAGTGTCGGAGACTGTCTGGGAATCCGTGGTGCGGTTGAATTTTTATTATGTCGTTTAGATTTTGTTTCACAATCGATTAAAAAGGACTATGGATTAAAGCATTTAATGTCAATGGCCATTCTAAGCTGAATGTGCCTGCTCTTGTCAGATCGCAGAAGTTACACAGCTTAAGGCCTCGCTAGTACCAGTGTGGGAGACTGTCTGGGAATCCGTGGTGCGGTTGAACTTTTATTATGTCGTTTTAGATTTTGTTTCACAATCGATTAAAAAGGACTATGGATTAAAGCATTTAATTTCAATGGCCATTCTAAGCTGAATGTGCCTGCTCTCGTCAGATCGCAGAAGTTACACAGCTTAAGGCCTCGCTAGTACCAGTGTGGGAGACTGTCTGGGAATCCGTGGTGCGGTTGAATTTTTATTATGTCGTTTAGATTTTGTTTCACAATCGATTAAAAAGGACTATGGATTAAAGCATTTAATGTCAATGGCCATTCTAAGCTGAATGTGCCTGCTCTCGTCAGATCGCAGAAGTTACACAGCTTAAGGCCTCGCTAGTACCAGTGTGGGAGACTGTCTGGGAATCCGTGGTGCGGATGACTTTTTATTATGTCGTTTAGATTTTGTTTCACAATCGATTAAAGAGGACTATGGATTAAAGCATTTAATGTCAATGGCCATTCTAAGCTGAATGTGCCTGCTCTCGTTAGATCGCAGAAGTTACACAGCTTAACGCCTCGCTAGTACCAGTGTGGGAGACTGTCTGGGAATCCGTGGTGCGGTTGACTTTTTATTATGTTGTTTAGATTTTGTTTCACAATAGATTAATTAGGACTATGGATTAAAGCATTTAACGTCAATGGCCATTCTAAGCTGAATGTGCCTGCTCTTGTCAGATCGCAGAAGTTACACAGGTTAAGGCCTCGCTAGTACCAGTGTGGGAGACTGTCTGGGAATCCGTGGTGTGGTTGACTTTTTATTATGTCGTTTAGATTTTGTTTCACAATCGATTAAAAAGGACTATGGATTAAAGCATTTAATGTCAATGGCCATTCTAAGCTGAATGTCCCTGCTCTCGTCAGATAGCAGAAGTTACACATCTTAAGGCCTCGCTAGTACCAGTGTGGGAGACTGTCTGGGAATCCGTGGTGCGGTTGACTTTTTATTATGTCGTTTAGATTTTGTTTCACAATAGATTAAATAGGACTATGGATTAAAGCATTTAACGTCAATGGCCATTCTAAGCTGAATGTGCCTGCTCTCGTCAGAACGCAGAAGTTACACAGCTTAAGGCCTCGCTAGTACCAGTGTGGGAGACTGTCTGGGAATCCGTGGTGCGGTTGAATTTTTATTATGTCGTTTAGATTTTGTTTCACAATCGATTAAAAAGGACTATGGATTAAAGCATTTAATGTCAATGGCCATTCTAAGCTGAATGTCCCTGCTCTCGTCAGATAACAGAAGTTACACAGCTTTAGGCCTCGCTAGTACCAGTGTGGGAGACTGTCTGGGAATCCGTGGTGCGGTTGCCTTTTTATTATGTCGTTTAGATTTTGTTTCACAATAGATTAAATAGGACTATGGATTAAAGCATTTAACGTCAATGGCCATTCTAAGCTGAATGTGCCTGCTCTCGTCAGAACGCAGAAGTTACACAGCTTAAGGCCTCGCTAGTACCAATGTGGGAGACTGTCTGGGAATCCGTGGTGTGGTTGAATTTTTATTATGTCGTTTAGATTTTGTTTCACAATAGATTAATTAGGACTATGGATTAAAGCATTTAACGTCAATGGCCATTCTAAGCTGAATGTGCCTGCTCTCGTCAGATCGCAGAAGTTACACAGCTTAAGGCCTCGCTATTACCAGTGTGGGAGACTGTCTGGGAATCCGTGGTGCGGTTGAATTTTTATTATATCGTTTAGATTTTGTTTCACAATCGATTAAAAAGGACTATGGATTAAAGCATTTAATGTCAATGGCAATTCTAAGCTGAATGTCCCTGCTCTCGTCAGATAGCAGAAGTTACACAGCTTAAGGCCTCGCTAGTACCAGTGTGGAAGACTGTCTGGGAATCCGTGGTGCGGTTGAATTATTATTATGTCGTTTAGATTTTGTTTCACAATCGATTAAAAAGGACTATGGATTAAAGCATTTAATGTCAATGGCCATTCTAAGCTGAATGTCCCTGCTCTCGTCAGATCGCAGAAGTTACACAGCTTAAGGCCTCGCTAGTACCAGTGTGGGAGACTGTCTGGGAATCTGTGGTGCGGTTGCCTTTTTATTATGTCGTTTAGATTTTGTTTCACAATCGATTAAAAAGGACTATGGATTAAAGCATTTAATGTCAATGGCCATTCAAAGCTGAATGTGCCTGCTCTCGTCAGATCGCAGAAGTTACACAGCTTAAGGCCTCGCTAGTACCAGTGTGGGAGACTGTCTGGGAATCTGTGGTGCGGTTGACTTTTTATTATGTCGTTTAGATTTTGTTTCACAATAGATTAATTAGGACTATGGATTAAAGCATTTAACGTCAATGGCCATTCTAAGCTGAATGTGCCTGCTCTCGTCAGATCGCAGAAGTTACACAGCTTAAGGCCTCGCTAGTACCAGTGTGGGAGACTGTCTGGGAATCCGTGGTGCGGTTGAATTTTTATTATATCGTTTAGATTTTGTTTCACAATCGATTAAAAAGGACTATGGATTAAAGCATTTAATGTCAATGGCCATTCTAAGCTGAATGTCCCTGCTCTCGTCAGATAGCAGAAGTTACACAGCTTAAGGCCTCGCTAGTACCAGTGTGGGAGACTGTCTGGGAATCCGTGGTGCGGTTGAATTATTATTATGTCGTTTAGATTTTGTTTCACAATCGATTAAAAAGGACTATGGATTAAAGCATTAAATGTCAATGGCCATTCTAAGCTGAATGTCCCTTCTCTCGTCAGATCGCAGAAGTTACACAGCTTAAGGCCTCGCTAGTACCAGTGTGGGAGACTGTCTGGGAATCCGTGGTGTGTTTGGCTTTTTATTATGTTGTTTAGATTTTATTTCACAATAGATTAAATAGGACTATGGATTAAGGCTTTTAATGTCAATGGCCATTCTAAGCTGAATGTGCCTGCTCTCGTCAGATCGCAGAAGTTACACAACTTAAGGCCTCGCTAGTACCAGTGTCGGAGACTGTCTGGGAATCCGTGGTGCGGTTGAATTTTTATTATGTCGTTTAGATTTTGTTTCACAATCGATTAAAAAGGACTATGGATTAAAGCATTTAATGTCAATGGCCATTCTAAGCTGAATGTGCCTGCTCTTGTCAGATCGCAGAAGTTACACAGCTTAAGGCCTCGCTAGTACCAGTGTGGGAGACTGTCTGGGAATCCGTGGTGCGGTTGAATTTTTATTATGTCGTTTTAGATTTTGTTTCACAATCGATTAAAAAGGACTATGGATTAAAGCATTTAATTTCAATGGCCATTCTAAGCTGAATGTGCCTGCTCTCGTCAGATCGCAGAAGTTACACAGCTTAAGGCCTCGCTAGTACCAGTGTGGGAGACTGTCTGGGAATCCGTGGTGCGGTTGAATTTTTATTATGTCGTTTAGATTTTGTTTCACAATCGATTAAAAAGGACTATGGATTAAAGCATTTAATGTCAATGGCCATTCTAAGCTGAATGTGCCTGCTCTCGTCAGATCGCAGAAGTTACACAGCTTAAGGCCTCGCTAGTACCAGTGTGGGAGACTGTCTGGGAATCCGTGGTGCGGATGACTTTTTATTATGTCGTTTAGATTTTGTTTCACAATCGATTAAAAAGGACTATGGATTAAAGCATTTAATGTCAATGGCCATTCTAAGCTGAATGTCCCTGCTCTCGTCAGATAGCAGAAGTTACACAGCTTAAGGCCTCGCTAGTACCAGTGTGGGAGACTGTCTGGGAATCCGTGGTGCGGTTGACTTTTTATTATGTCGTTTAGATTTTGTTTCACAATAGATTAAATAGGACTATGGATTAAGGCTTTTAATGTCAATGGCCATTCTAAGCTGAATGTGCCTGCTCTCGTCAGATCGCAGAAGTTACACAGCTTAAGGCCTCGCTAGTACCGGTGTGGGAGACTGTCTGGGAATCCGTGGTTCGGTTGACTTTTTATTATGTTGTTTAGATTTTGTTTCACAATAGATTAAATAGGACTATGGATTAAGGCTTTTAATGTCAATGGCCATTCTAAGCTGAATGTGCCTGCTCTCGTCAGATCGCAGAAGTTACACAGCTTAAGGCCTCGCTAGTACCAGTGTGGGAGACTGTCTGGGAATCCGTGGTGTGGTTGACTTTTTATTATGTTGTTTAGATTTTGTTTCACAATAGATTAAATAGGACTATGGATTAAGGCTTTTAATGTCAATGGCCATTCTAAGCTGAATGTGCCTGCTCTCGTCAGATCGCAGAAGTTACACAGCTTAAGGCCTCGCTAGTACCGGTGTGGGAGACTGTCTGGGAATCCGTGGTTCGGTTGACTTTTTATTATGTCGTTTAGATTTTGTTTCACAATCGATTTAAAAGGACTATGGATTAAAGCATTTAATGTCAATGGCCATTCAAAGCTGAATGTCCCTGGTTTCGTCAGATCGCAGAAGTTACACAGCTTAAGCCCTCGCTAGTACCAGTGTGGGAGACTGTCTGGGAATCCGTGGTGCGGTTGACTTTTTATTATGTCGTTTAGATTTTGTTTCTCAAACGATTAAAAAGGACTATGGATTAAAGCATTTAATGTCAATGGCCATTCTAAGCTGAATGTGCCTGCTCTCGTCAGATCGCATAAGTTATACAGCTTAAGGCCTCGCTAGTACCAGTGTGGGAGTCTGTCTGGGAATACGTGGTGCGGTTGACTTTTTATTATGTTGTTTAGATTTTGTTTCACAATCGATTAAAAAGGACTATGGATTAAAGCATTTAATGTCAATGGCCATTCTAAGCTGAATGTGCCTGCTCTCGTCAGATCGCGGAAGTTACACAGCTTAAGGCCTCGCTAGTGTGGGAGACTGTCTGGGAATCCGTGGTGCGGTTGACTTTTTATTATGTCGTTTAGATTTTGTTTCACAATAGATTAAATAGGACTATGGATTAAAGCATTTAACGTCAATGGCCATTCTAAACTGAATGTGCCTGCTCTCGTCAGATCGCAGAAGTTACACAGCTTAAGCCCTCGCTAGTACCAGTGTGGGAGACTGTCTGGGAATCCGTGGTGCAGTTGAATTTTTATTATGTCGTTTAGATTTTGTTTCACAATCGATTAAAAAGGACTATGGATTAAAGCATTTAATGTCAATGGCCATTCTAAGCTGAATGTCCCTGCTCTCGTCAGATCGCAGAAGTTACACAGCTTAAGGCCTCGCTAGTACCAGTGTGGGAGACTGTCTGGGAATCCGTGGTGCGGTTGACTTTTTATTATGTCGTTTAGATTTTGTTTCACAATCGATTAAATAGGACTATGGATTAAAGCTTTTAATGTCAATGGCCATTCTAAGCTGAATGTGCCTGCTCTCGTCAGATCGCAGAAGTTACACAGCTTAAGGCCTCGCTAGTACCAGTGTGGGAGACTGTCTTGGAATCCGTGGTGCGGTTGACTTTTTATTATGTTGTTTAGATTTTGTTTCACAATCGATTAAAAAGGACTATGGATTAAAGCTTTTAACGTCAATGGCCATTCTAAGCTGAATGTACCTGCTCTCGTCAGATCGCAGAAGTTACACAGCTTAAGGCCTCGCTAGTACCAGTGTGGGAGACTGTCTGGGAATCCGTGGTGCGGTTCAATTCTTATTATGTCGTTTAGATTTTGTTTCACAATAGATTAAATAGGACTATGGATTAAGGCTTTTAAAGTCAATGGCCATTCTAAGCTGAATGTACCTGCTCTCGTCAGATCGCAGAAGTTACACAGCTTAAGGCCTCGCTAGTACCAGTGTGGGAGACTGTCTGGGAATCCGTGGTGCGGTTGACTTTTTATTATGTCGTTTAGATTTTGTTTCACAATCGATTAAAAGGACTATGGATTAAAGCATTTAATGTCAATGGCCATTCTAAGCTGAATGTGCCTGCTCTCGTCAGATCGCAGAAGTTACACAGCTTAAGGCCTCGCTAGTACCAGTGTGGGAGACTGTCTGGGAATCCGTGGTGCGGTTGACTTTTTATTATGTCGTTTAGATTTTGTTTCACAATCGATTAAAAAGCACTATGGATTAAAGCATTTAATGTCAATGGCCATTCTAAGCTGAATGTGCCTGCTCTCGTCAGATCGCAGAAGTTACACAGCTTAGGGCCTCGCTAGTACCAGTGTGGGAGACTGTCTGGGAATCCGTGGTGCGGTTGACTTTTTATTATGTTGTTTAGATTTTGTTTCACAATAGATTAAATAGGACTATGGATTAAGGCTTTTAATGTCAATGGCCATTCTAAGCTGAATGTGCCTGCTCTCGTCAGATCGCAGAAGTTACACAGCTTAAGGCCTCGCTAGTACCAGTGTGGGAGACTGTCTGGGAATCTGTGGTGCGGTTGACTTTTTATTATGTCGTTTAGATTTTGTTTCACAATCGATTAAAAAGGACTATGGATTAAAGCATTTAATGTCAATGGCCATTCTAAGCTGAATGTGCCTGCTCTCGTCAGATCGCAGAAGTTACACAGCTTAAGGCCTCGTTAGTACCAGTGTGGGAGACTGTCTGGGAATCCGTGGTGCGGTTGACTTTTTATTATGTCGTTTAGATTTTGTTTCACAATCGATTAAAAAGGACTATGGATTAAAGAATTTAATGTCAATGGCCATTCTAAGCTGAATGTGACTGCTCTCGTCAGATCGCAGAAGTTACTCAGCTTAAGGCATCGCTAGTACCAGTGTGGGAGACTGTCTGGGAATCCGTGGTGCGGTTGACTTTTTATTATGTCGTTTAGATTTTGTTTCACAATAGATTAAATAGGACTATGGATTAAAGCATTTAACGTCAATGGCCATTCTAAGCTGAATGTGCCTGCTCTCGTCAGATCGCAGAAGTTACACAGCTTAAGGCCTCGCTAGTATCAGTGTGGGAGACTGTCTGGGAATCCGTGGTGCGGTTGACTTTTTATTATGTCGTTTAGATTTTGTTTCACAATCGATTAAAAAGGACTATGGATTAAAGTATTTAATGTCAATGGCCATTCTAAGCTGAATGTGCCTCCTCTCGTCAGATCGCAGAAGTTACACTGCTTAAGGCCTCGATAGTACCAGTGTGGGAGACTGTCTGGGAATCCCTGGTGCGGTTGAATTTTTATTATGTTGTTTAGATTTTGTTTCACAATAGATTAAAAAGGACTATGGATTAAAGCATTTAATGTCAATGGCCATTCTAAGCTGAATGTCCCTGCTCTCGTCAGATCGCAGAAGTTACACAGCTTAAGGCATCGCTAGTACCAGTGTGGGAGACTGTCTGGGAATCCGTGGTGCGGTTGGCTTTTTATTATGTTGTTTAGATTTTGTTTCACAATAGATTAAATAGGACTATGGATTAAGGCTTTTAATGTCAATGGCCATTCTAAGCTGAATGTGCCTGCTCTCGTCATATCGCAGAAGTTACACAGCTTAAGGCCTCGCTAGTACTAGTGTGGGAGACTGTCTGGGAATCCGTGGTGCGGTTGACTTTTTATTATGTTGTTTAGATTTTGTTTCACAATAGATTAAATAGGACTATGGATTAAGGCTTTTAAAGTCAATGGCCATTCTAAGCTGAATGTGCCTGCTCTCGTCAGATCGCAGAAGTTACACAGCTTAAGGCCTCGCTAGTACCAGTGTGGGAGACTGTCTGGGAATCCGTGGTGCGGTTGGCTTTTTATTATGTTTTTTAGATTTTGTTTCACAATAGATTAAATAGGACTATGGATTAAGGCTTTTAATGTCAATGGCCATTCTAAGCTGAATGTGCCTGCTCTCGTCAGTTCGCAGAAGTTACACAGCTTAAGGCCTCGCTAGTACTAGTGTGGGAGACTGTCTGGGAATCCGTGGTGCGGTTGACTTTTTATTATGTCGTTTAGATTTTGTTTCACATTCGATTAAAAAGGACTATGGATTAAAGCATTTAATGTCAATGGCCATTCTAAGCTGAATGTGCCTGCTCTCGTCAGATCGCAGAAGTTACACAGCTTAAGGCCTCGCTAGTACCAGTGTGGGAGACTCTCTGGGAATCTGTGGTGCGGTTGACTTTTTATTATGTTGTTTAGATTATGTTTCACAATAGATTAAATAGGACTATGGATTAAGGCTTTTAAAGTCAATGGCCATTCTAAGCTGAATGTGCCTGCTCTCGTCAGATCGCAGAAGTTACACAGCTTAAGGCCTCGCTAGTACCAGTGTGGGAGACTGTCTGGGAATCCGTGGTGCGGTTGACTTTTTATTATGTCGTTTAGATTTTGTTTCACAATCGATTAAAAAGGACTATGGATTAAAGCATTTAATGTCAATGGCCATTCTAAGCTGAATGTGCCTGCTCTCGTTAGATCGCAGAAGTTAAACAGCTTAACGCCTCGCTAGTACCAGTGTGGGAGACTGTCTGGGAATCCGTGGTGCGGTTGACTTTTTATTATGTCGTTTAGATTTTGTTTCACAATCGATTAAAAAGGACTATGGATTAAAGCATTTAATGTCAATGGCCATTCTAAGCTGAATGTGCCTGCTCTCGTCAGATCGCAGAAGTTACACAGCTTAAGGCCTCGCTAGTACCAGTGTGGGAGACTGTCTGGGAATCCGTGGTGCGGTTGACTATTTATTATGTCGTTTAGATTTTGTTTCACAATCGATTAAAAAGGACTATGGATTAAAGCATTTAATGTCAATGGCCATTCTAAGCTGAATGTGCCTGCTCTCGTCAGATCGCAGAAGTTACACAGCTTAAGGCCTCGCTAGTACCAGTGTGGGAGACTGTCTGGGAATCCGTGGTGCGGTTGACTTTTTTTTATGTCGTTTAGATTTTGTTTCACAATCGATTAAAAAGGACTATGGATTAAAGCATTTAATGTCAATGGCCATTCTAAGCTGAATGTGCCTGCTCTCGTCAGATCGCAGAAGTTACACAGCTTAAGGCCTCGCTAGTACCAGTGTGGGAGACTCTCTGGGAATCTGTGGTGCGGTTGACTTTTTATTATGTTGTTTAGATTTTGTTTCACAATAGATTAAATAGGACTATGTTTTAAGGCTTTTAAAGTCAATGGCCATTCTAAGCTGAATGTGCCTGCTCTCGTCAGATCGCAGAAGTTACACAGCTTAAGGCCTCGCTAGAACCAGTGTGGGAGACTGTCTGGGAATCCGTGGTGCGGTTGACTTTTTATTATGTCGTTTAGATTTTGTTTCACAATCGATTAAAAAGGACTATGGATTAAAGCATTTAATGTCAATGGCCATTCTAAGCTGAATGTGCCTGCTCTCGTCAGATCGCAGAAGTTACACAGCTTAAGGCCTCGCTAGTACCAGTGTGGGAGACTGTCTGGGAATCCGTGGAGCGGTTGCCTTTTTATTATGTCGTTTAGATTTTGTTTCACAATCGATTAAAAAGGACTATGGATTAAAGCATTTAATGTGAATGGCCATTCTAAGCTGAATGTGCCTGCTCTCGTCAGATCGCAGAAGTTACACAGCTTAAGGCCTCGCTAGTACCAGTGTGGGAGACTGTCTGAGAATCCGTGGTGCGGTTGACTTTTTATTATGTCGTTTAGATTTTGTTTCACAATCGATTAAAAAGGACTATGGATTAAAGCATTTAATGTCAATGGCCATTCTAAGCTGAATGTGCCTGCTCTCGTCAGATCGCAGAAGTTACACAGCTTAAGGCCTCGCTAGTACCAGTGTGGGAGACTGTCTGGGAATCCGTGGTGCGGTTGACTTTTTTTTATGTCGTTTAGATTTTGTTTCACAATCGATTAAAAAGGACTATGGATTAAAGCATTCAATGTCAATGGCCATTCTAAGCTGAATGTGCCTGCTCTCGTCAGATTGCAGAAGTTACACAGCTTAAGGCCTCGCTAGTACCAGTGTGGGAGACTGTCTGGGAATCCGTGGTGCGGTTGACTTTTTATTATGTCGTTTAGATTTTGTTTCACAATAGATTAAATAGGACTATGGATTAAAGCATTTAACGTCAATGGCCATTCTAAGCTGAATGTGCCTGCTCTCGTCAGATCGCAGAAGTTACACAGCTTAAGGCCTCACCAGTACCAGTGTGGGAGACTGTCTGGGAATCCGTGGTGCGGTTGACTTTTTATTATGTCGTTTAGATTTTGTTTCACATTCGATTAAAAAGGACTATGGATTAAAACATTTAATGTCAATGGCCATTCTAAGCTGAATGTGCCTGCTCTCGTCAGATCGCAGAAGTTACACAGCTTAAGGCCTCGCTAGTACCAGTGTGGGAGACTCTCTGGGAATCTGTGGTGCGGTTGACTTTTTATTATGTTGTTTAGATTTTGTTTCACAATAGATTAAATAGGACTATGGATTAAGGCTTTTAAAGTCAATGGCCATTCTAAGCTGAATGTGCCTGCTCTCGTCAGATCGCAGAAGTTACACAGCTTAAGGCCTCGCTAGTACCAGTGTGGGAGACTGTCTGGGAATCCGTGGTGCGGTTGACTTTTTATTATGTCGTTTAGATTTTGTTTCACAATCGATTAAAAAGGACTATGGATTAAGGCTTTTAAAGTCAATGGCCATTCTAAGCTGAATGTGCCTGCTCTCGTCAGATCGCAGAAGTTACACAGCTTAAGGCCTCGCTAGTACCAGTGTGGGAGACTGTCTGGGAATCCGTGGTGCGGTTGACTTTTTATTATGTCGTTTAGATTTTGTTTCACAATCGATTAAAAAGGACTATGGATTAAAGCATTTAATGTCAATGGCCATTCTAAGCTGAATGTGCCTGCTCTCATCAGATCGCAGAAGTTACACAGCTTAAGGCCTGGCTAGTACCAGTGTGGGAGACTGTCTGGGAATCCGTGGTGCGGTTGACTTTTTATTATGTCGTTTAGATTTTGTTTCACAATAGATTAAATAGGACTATGGATTAAGGCTTTTAAAGTCAATGGCCATTTTAAGCTGAATGTGCCTGCTCTCGTCAGATCGCAGAAGTTACACAGCTTAATGCCTCGCTAGTACCAGTGTGGGAGACTGTCTGGGAATCCGTGGTGCCGTTGTCTTTTTATTATGTCGTTTAGATTTTGTTTCACAATAGATTAAATAGGACTATGGATTAAAGCATTTAACGTCAATGGCAATTCTAAGCTGAATGTGCCTGCTCTCGTCAGAACGCAGAAGTTACACAGCTTAAGGCCTCGCTAGTACCAGTGTGGGAGACAGTCTGGGAATCCGTGGTGCGGTTGACTTTTTATTATGTCGTTTAGATTTTGTTTCACAATAGATTAAATAGGACTATGGATTAAAGCATTTAACGTCAATGGCCATTCTAAGCTGAATGTGCCTGCTCTCGTCAGATCGCAGAAGTTACAGAGCTTAAGGCCTCACCAGTACCAGTGTGGGAGACTGTCTGGGAATCCGTGGTGCGGTTGACTTTTTATTATGTCGTTTAGATTTTGTTTCACAATAGATTAAATAGGACTATGGATTAAAGCATTTAACGTTAATGGCCATTCTTAGCTGAATGTGCCTGCTCTCGTCAGATCGCAGAAGTTACACAGGTTAAGGCCTTGCTAGTACCAGTGTGGGAGACTGTCTGGGAATATGTGGTGTGGTTGACTTTTTATTATGTCGTTTAGATTTTGTTTCACAATCGATTAAAAAGGACTATGGATTAAAGCACTTAATGTCAATGGCCATTCTCAGCTGAATGTGCCTGCTCTCGTCAGATTGCAGAAGTTACACAGCTTAAGGCCTCGCTAGTACCAGTGTGGGAGACTGTCTGGGAATCCGTGGTGCGGTTGACTTTTTATTATGTCGTTTAGATTTAGTTTCACAATAGATTAAATAGGACTATGGATTAAAGCATTTAACGTCAATGGCCATTCTAACCTGAATGTGCCTGCTCTCGTCAGATCGCAGAAGTTACACAGCTTAAGGCCTCGCTAGTACCAGTGTGGGAGACTGTCTGGGAATACGTGGTGTGGTTGACTTTTTATTATGTCGTTTAGATTTTGTTTCACAATCGATTAAAAAGGACTATGGATTAAAGCATTTAATGTCAATGGCCATTCTAAGCTGAATGTGCCTGCTCTCGTCAGATTGCAGAAGTTACACAGTTTAAGGCCTCACCAGTACCAGTGTGGGAGACTGTCTGGGAATCCGTGGTGCGGTTGACTTTTTATTATGTCGTTTAGATTTTGTTTCACATTCGATTAAAAAGGACTATGGATTAAAGCATTTAATGTCAATGGCCATTCTAAGCTGAATGTGCCTGCTCTCGTCAGATCGCAGAAGTTACACAGCTTAAGGCCTCGCTAGTACCAGTGTGGGAGACTCTCTGGGAATCTGTGGTGCGGTTGACTTTTTATTATTTTGTTTCACAATAGATTAAATAGGACTATAGATTAAGGCTTTTAAAGTCAATGGCCATTCTAAGCTGAATGTGCCTTCTCTCGTCAGATCGCAGAAGTTACACAGCTTAAGGCCTCGCTAGTACCAGTGTGGGAGACTGTCTGGGAATCCGTGGTGCGGTTGACTTTTTATTATGTCGTTTAGATTTAGTTTCACAATAGATTAAATAGGACTATGGATTAAAGCATTTAACGTCAATGGCCATTCTAACCTGAATGTGCCTGCTCTCGTCAGATCGCAGAAGTTACACAGCTTAAGGCCTCGCTAGTACCAGTGTGGGAGACTGTCTGGGAATACGTGGTGTGGTTGACTTTTTATTATGTCGTTTAGATTTTGTTTCACAATCGATTAAAAAGGACTATGGATTAAAGCATTTAATGTCAATGGCCATTCTAAGCTGAATGTGCCTGCTCTCGTCAGATTGCAGAAGTTACACAGTTTAAGGCCTCACCAGTACCAGTGTGGGAGACTGTCTGGGAATCCGTGGTGCGGTTGACTTTTTATTATGTCGTTTAGATTTTGTTTCACAATCGATTAAAAAGGACTATGGATTAAAGCATTTAATGTCAATGGCCATTCTAAGCTGAATGTGCCTGCTCTCGTCAGATCGCAGAAGTTACACAGCTTAAGGCCTCGCTAGTACTAGTGTGGGAGACTGTCTGGGAATCCGTGGTGCGGTTGACTTTTTATTATGTCGTTTAGATTTTGTTTCACAATCGATTAAAAAGGACTATGGATTAAAGCATTTAATGTCAATGGCCATTCTAAGCTGAATGTGCCTGCTCTCGTCAGATCGCAGAAGTTACACAGCTTAAGACGTCGCTAGTACCAGTGTGGGAGACTGTCTGGGAATCCGTGTTGCGGTTTACTTTTTATTATGTCGTTTAGATTTTGTTTCACAATCGATTAAAAAGGACTATGGATTAAAGCATTTAATGTCAATGGCCATTCTAAGCTGAATGTGCCTGCTCTCGTCAGATCGCAGAAGTTACACAGCTTAAAGCCTCGCTAGTACCAGTGTGGGAGACTGTCTGGGAATCCGGGGTGCGGTTGACTTTTTATTATGTCGTTTAGATTTTGTTTCACAATAGATTAAATAGGACTATGGATTAAAGCATTTAACGTCAATGGCCATTTTAAGCTGAATGTGCCTGCTCTCGTCAGTTTGCAGAAGTTACACAGCTTAAGGCCTCGCTAGTACCAGTGTGAGAGACTGTCTGGGAATCCGTGGTGCGGTTGACTTTTTATTATGTCGTTTAGATTTTGTTTCACATTCGATTAAAAAGGACTATGGATTAAAGCATTTAATGTCAATGGCCATTCTAAGCTGAATGTGCCTGCCCTCGTCAGATCGCAGAAGTTACACAGCTTAAGGCCTCGCTAGTACCAGTGTGGGAGACTCTCTGGGAATCTGTGGTGCGGTTGACTTTTTATTATGTTGTTTAGATTTTGTTTCACAATAGATTAAATAGGACTATGGATTAAGACTTTTAAAGTCAATGGCCATTCTAAGCTGAATGTGTCTGCTCTCGTCAGATCGCAGAAGTTACACAGCTTAAGGCCTCGCTAGAACCAGTGTGGGAGACTGTCTGGGAATCCGTGGTGCGGTTGACTTTTTATTATGTCGTTTAGATTTTGTTTTACAATCGATTAAAAAGGACTATGGATTAAAGCATTTAATGTCAATGCCCATTCTAAGCTGAATGTGCCTGCTCTCGTCAGATCGCAGAAGTTACACAGCTTAAGGCCTCGCTAGTACCAGTGTGGGAGACTGTCTGGGAATCCGTGGTGCGGTTGAATTTTTATTATGTCGTTTAGATTTTGTTTCACAATCGATTAAAAAGGACTATGGATTAAAGCATTTAATGTCAATGGCCATTCTAAGCTGAATGTGCCTGCTCTCGTCAGATCGCAGAAGTTACACAGCTTAAGGCCTCGCTAGTACCAGTGTGGGAGACTGACTGGGAATCCGTGGTGCGGTTGAATTTTTATTATGTCGTTTAGATTTTGTTTCACAATCGATTAAAAATGACTATGGATTAAAGCATTTAATGTCAATGGCTATTCTAAGCTGAATGTCCCTGCTCTGGTCAGATCGCAGAAGTTACACAGCTTAAGGCCTCGCTAGTACCAGTGTGGGAGACTGTCTGGGAATCCGTGTTGCGGTTGACTTTTTATTATGTTGTTTAGATTTTGTTTCACAATCGATTAAAAAGGACTATGGATTAAAGCATTTAATGTCAATGGCCATTCTAAGCTGAATGTGCCTGCTCTCGTCAGATCGCAGGAGTTACACAGCTTAAGGCCTCGCTAGTACCAGTGTGGGAGACTCTCTGGGAATCTGTGGTGCGGTTGACTTTTTATTATGTTGTTTAGATTTTGTTTCACAATAGATTAAATAGGACTATGGATTAAGGCTTTTAAAGTCAATGGCCATTCTAAGCTGAATGTGCCTGCTCTCGTCAGATCGCAGAAGTTACACAGCTTAAGGCCTCGCTAGAACCAGTGTGGGAGACTGTCTGGGAATCCGTGGTGCGGTTGCCTTTTTATTATGTCGTTTAGATTTTGTTTCACAATCGATTAAAAAGGACTATGGATTAAAGCATTTAATGTCAATGGCCATTCTAAGCTGAATGTGCCTGCTCTCGTCAGATCGCAGAAGTTACACAGCTTAAGGCCTCGCTAGTACCATTGTGGGAGACTGTCTGGGAATCCGTGGTGCGGTTGACTTTTTATTATGTCGTTTAGATTATGTTTCACAATCGATTAAAAAGGACTATGGATTAAAGCATTTAATGTCAATGGCCATTCTAAGCTGAATGTGCCTGCTCTCGTCAGATCGCAGAAGTTACACAGCTTAAGGCCTCGCTAGTACAATTGTGGGAGACTGTCTGGGAATCCGTGGTGCGGTTGACTTTTTATTATGTCGTTTAGATTTTGTTTCACAATCGATTAAAAAGGACTATGGATTAAAGCATTTAATGTCAATGGCCATTCTAAGCTGAATGTGCCTGCTCTCGTCAGATCGCAGAAGTTACTCAGCTTAAGGCCTCGCTAGTACCAGTGTGGGAGACTGTCTGGGAATCAGTGGTGCGGTTGACTTTTTATTATGTCGTTTAGATTTTGTTTCACAATCGATTAAAAAGGACTATGGATTAAAGCATTTAATGTCAATGGCCATTCTAAGCTGAATGTCCCTGCTCTCGTCAGATCGCAGAAGTTACTCAGCTTAAGGCCTCGCTAGTACCAGTGTGGGAGACTGTCTGGGAATCCGTGGTGCGGTTGACTTTTTATTATGTCGTTTAGATTTTGTTTCACAATCGATTAAAAAGGACTATGGATTAAAGCATTTAAAGTCAATGGCCGTTCTAAGCTGAACGTGCCTTCTCTCGTCAGATCGCAGAAGTTACACAGCTTAAGGCCTCGCTAGTACCAGTGTGGGAGACTGTCTGGGAATCCGTGGTGCGGTTGACTTTTTATTATGTCGTTTAGATTTTGTTTCACAATAGATTAAATAGGACTATGGATTAAAGCATTTAACGTCAATGGCCATTCTAAGCTGAATGTGCCTGCTCTCGTCAGATCGCAGAAGTTACACAGCTTAAGGCCTCGCTAGTACCAGTGTGGGAGACTCTCTGGGAATCTGTGGTGCGGTTGACTTTTTATTATGTTGTTTAGATTTTGTTTCACAATAGATTAAATAGGACTATGGATTAAGGCTTTTAAAGTCAATGGCCATTCTAAGCTAAATGTGCCTGCTCTCGTCAGATTGCAGAAGTTACACAGCTTAATGCCTCGCTAGTACCATTGTGGGAGACTGTCTGGGAATCCGTGGTGCGGTTGACTTTTTATTATGTCGTTTAGATTTTGTTTCACAATAGATTAAATAGGACCATGGATTAAAGCATTTAACGTCAATGGCCATTCTAAACTGAATGTGCCTGCTCTCGTCAGATCGCAGAAGTTACACAGCTTAAGGCCTCGCTAGTACCAGTGTGGGAGACTGTCTGGGAATCCGTGGTGCGGTTAACTTTTTATTATGTCGTTTAGATTTTGTTTCACAATCGATTAAAAAGGACTATGGATTAAAGCATTCAATGTCAATGGCCATTCTAAGCTGAATGTGCCTGCTCTCGTCAGATTGCAGAAGTTACACAGCTTAACGCCTCGCTAGTACCAGTGTGGGAGACTGTCTGGGAATCCGTGGTGCGGTTGACTTTTTATTATGTCGTTTAGATTTTGTTTCACAATAGATTAAATAGGACTATGGATTAAAGCATTTAACGTCAATGGCAATTCTAAGCTGAATGTGCCTGCTCTCGTCAGAACGCAGAAGTTACACAGCTTAAGGCCTCGCTAGTACCAGTGTGGGAGACAGTCTGGGAATCCGTGGTGCCGTTGACTTTTTATTATGTCGTTTAGATTTTGTTTCACAATAGATTAAATAGGACTATGGATTAAAGCATTTAATGTCAATGGCAATTCTAAGCTGAATGTGCCTGCTCTCGTCAGAACGCAGAAGTTACACAGCTTAAGGCCTCGCTAGTACCAGTGTGGGAGACAGTCTGGGAATCCGTGGTGCGGTTGACTTTTTATTATGTCGTTTAGATTTTGTTTCACAATTGATTAAAAAGGACTATGGATTAAAGCATTTAACGTCAATTGCCATTCTAAGCTGAATGTGCCTGCTCTCGTCAAATCGCAGAAGTTACACAGCTTAAGGCCTCGCTAGTACCAGTGTGGGAGACTGTCTGGGAATCCGTGGTGCGGTTGACCTTTTATTATGTTGTTTAGATTTTGTTTCACAATAGATTAAATAGGACTTTGGATTAAAGCATTTAACGTCAATGGCCATTCTAAGCTGAATTTGCCTTCTCTCGTTAGAACGCAGAAGTTACACAGCTTAACGCCTCGCTAGTACCAGTGTGGGAGACTGTCTGGGAATCCGTGGTGCGGTTGACTTTTTATTATGTTTTTTAGATTTTGTTTCACAATAGATTAAATAGGACTATGGATTAAAGCATTTAACATCAATGGCCATTCTAAGCTGAATGTGCCTGCTCTCGTCAGATCGCAGAAGTTACACAGCTTAAGGCCTCGCTAGTACCAGTGTGGGAGACTGTCTGGGAATCCGTGGTGCGGTTGACTTTTTATTATGTTGTTTAGATTTTGTTTCATAATAGATTAAATAGGACTTTGGATTAAAGCATTTAACGTCAATGGCCATTCTAAGTTGAAATTGCCTTCTCTCGTTAGAACGCAGAAGTTACACAGCTTAACGCCTCGCTAGTACCAGTGTGGGAGACTGTCTGGGAATCCGTGGTGCGGTTGATTTTTTATTATGTCGTTTAGATTTTGTTTCACAATAGATTAAATAGGACTATGGATTAAAGCATTTAACGTCAATGGCCATTCTAAGCTGAATGTGCCTGCTCTCGTCAGAACACAGAAGTTACACAGCTTAAGGCCTCGCTAGTACCAGTGTGGGAGAGTGTCTGGGAATCCGTGGTGCGGTTGAATTTTTATTATGTCGTTTAGATTTTGTTTCACAATCGATTAAAAAGGACTATGGATTAAGGCATTTAATGTCAATGGCCATTCTAAGCTGAATGTCCCTGCTCTCATCAGATCGCAGAAGTTACACAGCTTAAGGCCTCGCTAGTACCAGTGTGGGAGACTGTCTGGGAATCCGTGGTGCGGTTGAATTTTTATTATGTCGTTTAGATTTTGTTTCACAATAGATTAAATAGGACTATGGATTAAAGCATTTAACGTCAATGGCCATTCTAAGCTGAATGTGCCTCCTCTCGTCAGATCGCAGAAGTTACACAGCTTAAGGCCTCGCTAGTACCAGTGTGGGAGACTCTCTGGGAATCTGTGGTGCGGTTGACTTTTTATTATGTTGTTTAGATTTTGTTTCACAATAGATTAAATAGGACTATGGATTAAGGCTTTTAAAGTCAATGGCCATTCTAAGCTGAATGTGCCTGCTCTCGTCAGATCGCAGAAGTTACACAGCTTAAGGCCTCGCTAGTACCAGTGTGGGAGACTGTCTGGGAATCCGTGGTGCGGTTGACTTTTTATTATGTCGTTTAGATTTTGTTTCACAATCGATTAAAAAGGACTATAGATTAAAGCATTTAATGTCAATGGCCATTCTAAGCTGAATGTGCCTGCTCTCGTTAGATCGCAGAAGTTACACAGCTTAACGCCTCGCTAGTACCAGTGTGGGAGACTGTCTGGGAATCCGTGGTGCGGTTGACTTTTTATTATGTCGTTTAGATTTTGTTTCACAATAGATTAAATAGGACTATGGATTAAAGCATTTAACGTCAATGGCCATTCTAAGCTGAATGTGCCTGCTCTCGTCAGATCGCAGAAGTTACACAGCTTAAGGCCTCGCTAGTACCAGTGTGGGAGACTGTCTGGGAATCCGTGGTGCGGTTGAATTTTTATTATGTCGTTTAGATTTTGTTTCACAATCGATTAAAAAGGACTATGGATTAAAGCATATAATGTCAATGGCCATTCTAAGCTGAATGTCCCTGCTCTCGTCAGATCGCAGAAGTTACACAGCTTAAGGCCTCGCTAGTACCAGTGTGGGAGACTGTCTGGGAATCCGTGGTGCGGTTGACTTTTTATTATGTCGTTTAGATTTTGTTTCACAATCGATTAAAAAGGACTATGGATTAAAGCATTTAATGTCAATGGCCATTCTAAGCTGAATGTGCCTGCTCTCGTCAGATCGCAGAAGTTACTCAGCTTAAGGCCTCGCTAGTACCAGTGTGGGAGACTGTCTGGGAATCCGTGGAGCGGTTGACTTTTTATTATGTCGTTTAGATTTTGTATCACAATCGATTAAAAAGGACTATGGATTAAAGCATTTAATGTCAATGGCCATTCTAAGCTGAATGTGCCTGCTCTCGTCAGATCGCAGAAGTTACTCAGCTTAAGGCCTCGCTAGTACCAGTGTGGGAGACTGTCTGGGAATCCGTGGTGCGGTTGACTTTTTATTATGTCGTTTAGATTTTGTTTCACAATCGATTAAAAAGGACTATGGATTAAAGCATTTAATGTCAATGGCCATTCTAAGCTGAATGTGCCTGCTCTCGTCAGATCGCAGAAGTTACACAGCTTAAGGCCTCGCTAGTACCAGTGTGGGAGACTCTCTGGGAATCTGTGGTGTGGTTGACTTTTTATTATGTTGTTTAGATTTTGTTTCACAATAGATTAAATAGGACTATGGATTAAGGCTTTTAATGTCTATGGCCATTCTAAGCTGAATGTGCCTGCTTTCGTCAGATCGCAGAAGTTACACAGTTTAAGGCCTCGCTAGTACCAGTGTGGGAGACTGACTGGGAATCCGTGGTGCGGATGACTTTTTATTATGTCGTTTAGATTTTGTTTCACAATCGATTAAAAAGGACTATGGATTAAAGCATTTAATGTCAATGGCCATTCTAAACTGAATGTGCCTGCTCTCGTTAGATCGCAGAAGTTACACAGCTTAACGCCTCGCTAGTACCAGTGTGGAAGACTGTCTGGGAATGCGTGGTGCGGTTGACTTTTTATTATGTCGTTTAGATTTTGTTTCACAATAGATTAAATAGGACTATGGATTAAAGCCTTTAACGTCAATGGCCATTCTAAGCTGAATGTGCCTGCTCTCGTCAGATCGCAGAAGTTACACAGCTTAAGGCCTCGCTAGTACCAGTGTGGGAGACTGTCTGGGAATCCGTGGTGCGGTTGACTTTTTATTATGTCGTTTAGATTTTGTTTCACAATAGATTAAATAGGACTATGGATTAAAGCATTTGACGTCAATGGCCATTCTAAGCTGAATGTGCCTGCTCTCGTCAGATCGCAGAAGTTACACAGCTTAAGGCCTCGCTAGTACCAGTGAGGGAGACTGTCTGGGAATCCGTGGTGTGGTTGAATTTTTATTGTCGTTTAGATTTTGTTTCACAATAGATTAAATAGGACTATGGATTAAAGCATTTAACGTCAATGGCCATTCTAAGCTGAATGTGCCTGCTCTCGTCAGATCGCAGAAGTTACACAGCTTAAGGCCTCGCTAGTACCAGTGTGGGAGACTGTCTGGGAATCCGTGGTGCGGTTGACTTTTTATTATGTCGTTTAGATTTTGTTTCACATTCGATTAAAAAGGACTATGGATTAAATTATTTAATGTCAATGGCCGTTCTAAGCTGAATGTGCCTGCTCTCGTCAGATCGCAGAAGTTACACAGCTTAAGGCCTCGCTAGTACCAGTGTGGGAGACTCTCTGGGAATCTGTGGTGCGGTTGACTTTTTATTATGTTGTTTAGATTTTGTTTCACAATAGATTAAATAGGACTATGGATTAAGGCTTTTAAAGTCAATGGCCATTCTAAGCTGAATGTGCCTGCTCTCGTCAGATCGCAGAAGTTACACAGCTTAAGGCCTCGCTAGTACCAGTGTGGGAGACTGTCTGGGAATCCGTGGTGCGGTTGACTTTTTATTATGTCGTTTAGATTTTGTTTCACAATCGATTAAAAAGGACTATGGATTAAACCATTTAATGTCAATCGCCATTCTAAGCTGAATGTGCCTGCCCTCGTCAGATCGCAGAAGTTACAAAGCTTAAGGCCTCGCTAGTACCAGTGTGGGAGACTGTCTGGGAATCCGTGGTGCGGTTAACTTTTTATTATGTCGTTTAGATTTTGTTTCACAATCGATTAAAAAGGACTATGGATTAAAGCATTTAACGTCAATGGCCATTCTAAGCTGAATGTGCCTGCTCTCGTCAGATCGCAGAAGTTACACAGCTTAAGGCCTCGCTAGTACCAGTGTGGGAGACTCTCTGGGAATACGTGGTGCGGTTGACTTTTTATTATGTCGTTTAGATTTTGTTTCACAATCGATTAAAAAGGACTATGGATTAAAGCATTTAATGTCAATGGCCATTCTAAGCTGAATGTGCCTGCTCTCGTCAGATCGCAGAAGTTACACAGCTTAAGGCCTCGCTAGTACCAGTGTGGGAGACTGTCTGGGAATCCGTGGTGCGGTTGACTTTTTATTATGTCGTTTAGATTTTGTTTCACAATCGATTAAAAAGGACTATGGATTATAGCATTTAAAGTCAATGGCCATTCTAAGCTGAATGTGCCTGCTCTCGTCAGATCGCAGAAGTTACACAGCTTAAGGCCTCGCTAGTACCAGTGTGGGAGACTCTCTGGGAATCTGTGGTGCGGTTGACTTTTTATTATGTTGTTTAGATTTTGTTTCACAATAGATTAAATAGGACTATGGATTAAGGCTTTTAAAGTCAATGGCCATTCTGAGCTGAATGTGCCTGCTCTCGTCAGATCGCAGAAGTTACACAGCTTAAGGCCTCGCTAGTACCAGTGTGGGAGACTGTCTGGGAATCCGTGGTGCAGTTGACTTTTTATTATGTCGTTTAGATTTTGTTTCACAATCGATTAAAAAGGACTATGGATTAAAGCATTTAATGTCAATGGCCATTCTAAGCTGAATGTGCCTGCTCTCGTTAGATCGCAGAAGTTACACAGCTTAACGCCTCGCTAGTACCAGTGTGGGAGACTGTCTGGGAATCCGTGGTGCGGTTGACTTTTTATTATGTCGTTTAGATTTTGTTTCACAATAGATTAAATAGGACTATGGATTAAAGCATTTAACGTCAATGGCCATTCTAAGCTGAATGTGCCTGCTCTCGTCAGATCGCAGAAGTCACACAGCTTAAGGCCTCGCTAGTACCAGTGTGGGAGACTGTCTGGGAATCCGTGGTGCGGTTGACTTTTTATTATGTCGTTTAGATTTTGTTTCACAATCGATTAAAAAGAACTATGGATTAAAGCATTTAACGTCAATGGCCATTCTAAGCTGAATGTGCCTGCTTTCGTTAGATCGCAGAAGTTACACAGCTTAACGCCTCGCTAGTACCAGTGTGGGAGACTGTCTGGGAATCCGTGGTGCGGTTGACTTTTTATTATGTCGTTTAGATTTTGTTTCACAATCGATTAAAAAGGACTATGGATTAAAGCATTTAATGTCAATGGCCATTCTAAGCTGAATGTGCCTGCTCTCGTCAGATCGCAGAAGTTACACAGCTTAAGGCCTCGCTAGTACCAGTGTGGGAGACTGTCTGGGAATCCGTGGTGCGGTTGACTTTTTATTATGTCGTTTAGATTTTGTTTCACAATCGATTAAAAAGGACTATGGATTAAAGCATTTAATGTCAATGGCCATTCTAAGCTGAATGTGCCTGCTCTCGTCAGATCGCAGAAGTTACACAGCTTAAGGCCTCGCTAGTACCAGTGTGGGAGACTGTCTGGGAATCCGTGGTGCGGTTGACTTTTTATTATGTCGTTTAGATTTTGTTTCACAATCGATTAAAAAGGACTATGGATTAAAGCATTCAATGTCAATGGCCATTCTAAGCTGAATGTGCCTTCTCTCGTCAGATTGCAGAAGTTACACAGCTTAAGGCCTCGCTAGTACCAGTGTGGGAGACTGTCTGGGAATCCGTGGTGCGGTTGACTTTTTATTATGTCGTTTAGATTTTGTTTCACAATAGATTAAATAGGACTATGGATTAAAGCATTTAACGTCAATGGCAATTCTAAGCTGAATGTGCCTGCTCTCGTCAGAACGCAGAAGTTACACAGCTTAAGGCCTCGCTAGTACCAGTGTGGGAGACAGTCTGGGAATCCGTGGTGCGGTTGACTTTTTATTATGTTGTTTAGATTTTGTTTCACAATAGATTAAATAGGACTTTGGATTAAGGCTTTTAATGTCAATGGCCATTCTAAGCTGAATTTGCCTGCTCTCGTTAGATCGCAGAAGTTACACAGCTTAAGGCCTCGCTAGTACCAGTGTGGGAGAGTGTCTGGGAATCCGTGGTGCGGTTGCATTTTTATTATGTCGTTTAGATTTTGTTTCACAATAGATTAAATAGGACTATGGATTAAAGCATTTAACGTCAATGGCCATTCTAAGCTGAATGTGCCTGCTCTCGTCAGATCGCAGAAGTTACACAGCTTAAGGCCTCGCTAGTACCAGTGTGGGAGACTCTCTGGGAATCTGTGGTGCGGTTGACTTTTTATTATGTTGTTTAGATTTTGTTTCACAATAGATTAAATAGGACTATGGTTTAAGGCTTTTAAAGTCAATGGCCATTCTAAGCTGAATGTGCCTGCTCTCTTCAGATCGCAGAAGTTACACAGCTTAAGGCCTCGCTAGTACCAGTGTGGGAGACTGTCTGGGAATCCGTGGTGCGGTTGACTTTTTATTATGTCGTTTAGATTTTGTTTCACAATCGATTAAAAAGGACTATAGATTAAAGCATTTAATGTCAATGGCCATTCTAAGCTGAATGTGCCTGCTCTCGTTAGATCGCAGAAGTTACACAGCTTAACGCCTCGCTAGTACCAGTGTGGGAGACTGTCTGGGAATCCGTGGTGCGGTTGACTTTTTATTATGTCGTTTAGATTTTGTTTCACAATAGATTAAATAGGACTATGGATTAAAGCATTTAACGTCAAAGGCCATTCTAAGCTGAATGTGCCTGCTCTCGTCAGATTGCAGAAGTTACACAGCTTAAGGCCTCGCTAGTACCAGTGTGGGAGACTGTCTGGGAATACGTGGTGCGGTTGACTTTTTATTATGTCGTTTAGATTTTGTTTCACAATCGATTAAAAAGGACTATGGATTAAAGCATTTAATGTCAATGGCCATTCTAAGCTGAATGTTCCTGCTCTCGTCAGATCGCAGAAGTTACACAGCTTAAGGCCTCGCTAGTACCAGTGTGGGAGACTGTCTGGGAATCCGTGGTGCGGTTGACTTTTTATTATGTCGTTTAGATTTTGTTTCACAATCGATTAAAAAGGACTATGGATTATAGCATTTAATGTCAATGGCCATTCTAAGCTGAATGTGCCTGCTCTCGTCAGATCGCAGAAGTTACACAGCTTAAGGCCTCGCTAGTACCAGTGTGGGAGACTCTCTGGGAATCTGTGGTGCGGTTGACTTTTTATTATGTTGTTTAGATTTTGTTTCACAATAGATTAAATAGGACTATGGATTAAGGCTTTTAAAGTCAATGGCCATTCTGAGCTGAATGTGCCTGCTCTCGTCAGATCGCAGAAGTTACACAGCTTAAGGCCTCGCTAGTACCAGTGTGGGAGACTGTCTGGGAATCCGTGGTGCAGTTGACTTTTTATTATGTCGTTTAGATTTTGTTTCACAATCGATTAAAAAGGACTATGGATTAAAGCATTTAATGTCAATGGCCATTCTAAGCTGAATGTGCCTGCTCTCGTTAGATCGCAGAAGTTACACAGCTTAACGCCTCGCTAGTACCAGTGTGGGAGACTGTCTGGGAATCCGTGGTGCGGTTGACTTTTTATTATGTCGTTTAGATTTTGTTTCACAATAGATTAAATAGGACTATGGATTAAAGCATTTAACGTCAATGGCCATTCTAAGCTGAATGTGCCTGCTCTCGTCAGATCGCAGAAGTCACACAGCTTAAGGCCTCGCTAGTACCAGTGTGGGAGACTGTCTGGGAATCCGTGGTGCGGTTGACTTTTTATTATGTCGTTTAGATTTTGTTTCACAATAGATTAAATAGGACTATGGATTAAAGCATTTAACGTCAATGGCCATTCTAAGCTGAATGTGCCTGCTCTCGTCAGATCGCAGAAGTCACACAGCTTAAGGCCTCGCTAGTACCAGTGTGGGAGACTGTCTGGGAATCCGTGGTGCGGTTGACTTTTTATTATGTCGTTTAGATTTTGTTTCACAATCGATTAAAAAGAACTATGGATTAAAGCATTTAACGTCAATGGCCATTCTAAGCTGAATGTGCCTGCTTTCGTTAGATCGCAGAAGTTACACAGCTTAACGCCTCGCTAGTACCAGTGTGGGAGACTGTCTGGGAATCCGTGGTGCGGTTGACTTTTTATTATGTCGTTTAGATTTTGTTTCACAATCGATTAAAAAGGACTATGGATTAAAGCATTTAATGTCAATGGCCATTCTAAGCTGAATGTGCCTGCTCTCGTCAGATCGCAGAAGTTACACAGCTTAAGGCCTCGCTAGTACCAGTGTGGGAGACTGTCTGGGAATCCGTGGTGCGGTTGACTTTTTATTATGTCGTTTAGATTTTGTTTCACAATCGATTAAAAAGGACTATGGATTAAAGCATTTAATGTCAATGGCCATTCTAAGCTGAATGTGCCTGCTCTCGTCAGATCGCAGAAGTTACACAGCTTAAGGCCTCGCTAGTACCAGTGTGGGAGACTGTCTGGGAATCCGTGGTGCGGTTGACTTTTTATTATGTCGTTTAGATTTTGTTTCACAATCGATTAAAAAGGACTATGGATTAAAGCATTCAATGTCAATGGCCATTCTAAGCTGAATGTGCCTTCTCTCGTCAGATTGCAGAAGTTACACAGCTTAAGGCCTCGCTAGTACCAGTGTGGGAGACTGTCTGGGAATCCGTGGTGCGGTTGACTTTTTATTATGTCGTTTAGATTTTGTTTCACAATAGATTAAATAGGACTATGGATTAAAGCATTTAACGTCAATGGCAATTCTAAGCTGAATGTGCCTGCTCTCGTCAGAACGCAGAAGTTACACAGCTTAAGGCCTCGCTAGTACCAGTGTGGGAGACAGTCTGGGAATCCGTGGTGCGGTTGACTTTTTATTATGTTGTTTAGATTTTGTTTCACAATAGATTAAATAGGACTTTGGATTAAGGCTTTTAATGTCAATGGCCATTCTAAGCTGAATTTGCCTGCTCTCGTTAGATCGCAGAAGTTACACAGCTTAACGCTTCGCTAGTACCAGTGTGGGAGACTGTCTGGGAATCCGTGGTGCGGTTGACTTTTTATTATGTCGTTTAGATTTTGTTTCACAATTGATTAAAAAGGACTATGGATTAAAGCATTTAACGTCAATGGCCATTCTAAGCTGAATGTGCCTGCTCTCGTCAGAACGCAGAAGTTACACAGCTTAAGGCCTCGCTAGTACCAGTGTGGGAGAGTGTCTGGGAATCCGTGGTGCGGTTGCATTTTTATTATGTCGTTTAGATTTTGTTTCACAATAGATTAAATAGGACTATGGATTAAAGCATTTAACGTCAATGGCCATTCTAAGCTGAATGTGCCTGCTCTCGTCAGATCGCAGAAGTTACACAGCTTAAGGCCTCGCTAGTACCAGTGTGGGAGACTCTCTGGGAATCTGTGGTGCGGTTGACTTTTTATTATGTTGTTTAGATTTTGTTTCACAATAGATTAAATAGGACTATGGTTTAAGGCTTTTAAAGTCAATGGCCATTCTAAGCTGAATGTGCCTGCTCTCTTCAGATCGCAGAAGTTACACAGCTTAAGGCCTCGCTAGTACCAGTGTGGGAGACTGTCTGGGAATCCGTGGTGCGGTTGACTTTTTATTATGTCGTTTAGATTTTGTTTCACAATCGATTAAAAAGGACTATAGATTAAAGCATTTAATGTCAATGGCCATTCTAAGCTGAATGTGCCTGCTCTCGTTAGATCGCAGAAGTTACACAGCTTAACGCCTCGCTAGTACCAGTGTGGGAGACTGTCTGGGAATCCGTGGTGCGGTTGACTTTTTATTATGTCGTTTAGATTTTGTTTCACAATAGATTAAATAGGACTATGGATTAAAGCATTTAACGTCAAAGGCCATTCTAAGCTGAATGTGCCTGCTCTCGTCAGATTGCAGAAGTTACACAGCTTAAGGCCTCGCTAGTACCAGTGTGGGAGACTGTCTGGGAATACGTGGTGCGGTTGACTTTTTATTATGTCGTTTAGATTTTGTTTCACAATCGATTAAAAAGGACTATGGATTAAAGCATTTAATGTCAATGGCCATTCTAAGCTGAATGTTCCTGCTCTCGTCAGATCGCAGAAGTTACACAGCTTAAGGCCTCGCTAGTACCAGTGTGGGAGACTGTCTGGGAATCCGTGGTGCGGTTGACTTTTTATTATGTCGTTTAGATTTTGTTTCACAATCGATTAAAAAGGACTATGGATTATAGCATTTAATGTCAATGGCCATTCTAAGCTGAATGTGCCTGCTCTCGTCAGATCGCAGAAGTTACACAGCTTAAGGCCTCGCTAGTACCAGTGTGGGAGACTCTCTGGGAATCTGTGGTGCGGTTGACTTTTTATTATGTTGTTTAGATTTTGTTTCACAATAGATTAAATAGGACTATGGATTAAGGCTTTTAAAGTCAATGGCCATTCTGAGCTGAATGTGCCTGCTCTCGTCAGATCGCAGAAGTTACACAGCTTAAGGCCTCGCTAGTACCAGTGTGGGAGACTGTCTGGGAATCCGTGGTGCAGTTGACTTTTTATTATGTCGTTTAGATTTTGTTTCACAATCGATTAAAAAGGACTATGGATTAAAGCATTTAATGTCAATGGCCATTCTAAGCTGAATGTGCCTGCTCTCGTTAGATCGCAGAAGTTACACAGCTTAACGCCTCGCTAGTACCAGTGTGGGAGACTGTCTGGGAATCCGTGGTGCGGTTGACTTTTTATTATGTCGTTTAGATTTTGTTTCACAATAGATTAAATAGGACTATGGATTAAAGCATTTAACGTCAATGGCCATTCTAAGCTGAATGTGCCTGCTCTCGTCAGATCGCAGAAGTCACACAGCTTAAGGCCTCGCTAGTACCAGTGTGGGAGACTGTCTGGGAATCCGTGGTGCGGTTGCCTTTTTATTATGTCGTTTAGATTTTGTTTCACAATCGATTAAAAAGAACTATGGATTAAAGCATTTAACATCAATGGCCATTCTAAGCTGAATGTGCCTTCTCTCGTCAGATCGCAGAAGTTACACAGCTTAAGGCCTCACCAGTACCAGTGTGGGAGACTGTCTGGGAATCCGTGGTGCGGTTGACTTTTTATTATGTTGTTTAGATTTTGTTTCACAATAGATTAAATAGGACTTTGGATTAAGGCTTTTAATGTCAATGGCCATTCTAAGCTGAATTTGCCTTCTCTCGTTAGATCGCAGAAGTTACACAGCTTAACGCTTCGCTAGTACCAGTGTGGGAGACTGTCTGGGAATCCGTGGTGCGGTTGACTTTTTATTATGTCGTTTAGATTTTGTTTCACAATTGATTAAAAAGGACTATGGATTAAAGCATTTAACGTCAATGGCCATTCTAAGCTGAATGTGCCTGCTCTCGTCAGAACGCAGAAGTTACACAGCTTAAGGCCTCGCTAGTACCAGTGTGGGAGAGTGTCTGGGAATCCGTGGTGCGGTTGCATTTTTATTATGTCGTTTAGATTTTGTTTCACAATAGATTAAATAGGACTATGGATTAAGGCTTTTAAAGTCAATGGCCATTCTGAGCTGAATGTGCCTGCTCTCGTCAGATCGCAGAAGTTACACAGCTTAAGGCCTCGCTAGTACCAGTGTGGGAGACTGTCTGGGAATCCGTGGTGCAGTTGACTTTTTATTATGTCGTTTAGATTTTGTTTCACAATCGATTAAAAAGGACTATGGATTAAAGCATTTAATGTCAATGGCCATTCTAAGCTGAATGTGCCTGCTCTCGTTAGATCGCAGAAGTTACACAGCTTAACGCCTCGCTAGTACCAGTGTGGGAGACTGTCTGGGAATCCGTGGTGCGGTTGACTTTTTATTATGTCGTTTAGATTTTGTTTCACAATAGATTAAATAGGACTATGGATTAAAGCATTTAACGTCAATGGCCATTCTAAGCTGAATGTGCCTGCTCTCGTCAGATCGCAGAAGTCACACAGCTTAAGGCCTCGCTAGTACCAGTGTGGGAGACTGTCTGGGAATCCGTGGTGCGGTTGACTTTTTATTATGTCGTTTAGATTTTGTTTCACAATCGATTAAAAAGAACTATGGATTAAAGCATTTAACGTCAATGGCCATTCTAAGCTGAATGTGCCTGCTTTCGTTAGATCGCAGAAGTTACACAGCTTAACGCCTCGCTAGTACCAGTGTGGGAGACTGTCTGGGAATCCGTGGTGCGGTTGACTTTTTATTATGTCGTTTAGATTTTGTTTCACAATCGATTAAAAAGGACTATGGATTAAAGCATTTAATGTCAATGGCCATTCTAAGCTGAATGTGCCTGCTCTCGTCAGATCGCAGAAGTTACACAGCTTAAGGCCTCGCTAGTACCAGTGTGGGAGACTGTCTGGGAATCCGTGGTGCGGTTGACTTTTTATTATGTCGTTTAGATTTTGTTTCACAATCGATTAAAAAGGACTATGGATTAAAGCATTTAACGTCAATGGCCATTCTAAGCTGAATGTGCCTGCTCTCGTCAGAACGCAGAAGTTACACAGCTTAAGGCCTCGCTAGTACCAGTGTGGGAGAGTGTCTGGGAATCCGTGGTGCGGTTGCATTTTTATTATGTCGTTTAGATTTTGTTTCACAATAGATTAAATAGGACTATGGATTAAAGCATTTAACGTCAATGGCCATTCTAAGCTGAATGTGCCTGCTCTCGTCAGATCGCAGAAGTTACACAGCTTAAGGCCTCGCTAGTACCAGTGTGGGAGACTCTCTGGGAATCTGTGGTGCGGTTGACTTTTTATTATGTTGTTTAGATTTTGTTTCACAATAGATTAAATAGGACTATGGTTTTAAGGCTTTTAAAGTCAATGGCCATTCTAAGCTGAATGTGCCTGCTCTCTTCAGATCGCAGAAGTTACACAGCTTAAGGCCTCGCTAGTACCAGTGTGGGAGACTGTCTGGGAATCCGTGGTGCGGTTGACTTTTTATTATGTCATTTAGATTTTGTTTCACAATCGATTAAAAAGGACTATAGATTAAAGCATTTAATGTCAATGGCCATTCTAAGCTGAATGTGCCTGCTCTCGTTAGATCGCAGAAGTTACACAGCTTAACGCCTCGCTAGTACCAGTGTGGGAGACTGTCTGGGAATCCGTGGTGCGGTTGACTTTTTATTATGTCGTTTAGATTTTGTTTCACAATAGATTAAATAGGACTATGGATTAAAGCATTTAACGTCAAAGGCCATTCTAAGCTGAATGTGCCTGCTCTCGTCAGATCGCAGAAGTTACACAGCTTAAGGCCTCGCTAGTACCAGTGTGGGAGACTGTCTGGGAATACGTGGTGCGGTTGACTTTTTATTATGTCGTTTAGATTTTGTTTCACAATCGATTAAAAAGGACTATGGATTAAAGCATTTAATGTCAATGGCCATTCTAAGCTGAATGTTCCTGCTCTCGTCAGATCGCAGAAGTTACACAGCTTAAGGCCTCGCTAGTACCAGTGTGGGAGACTGTCTGGGAATCCGTGGTGCGGTTGACTTTTTATTATGTCGTTTAGATTTTGTTTCACAATCGATTAAAAAGGACTATGGATTATAGCATTTAATGTCAATGGCCATTCTAAGCTGAATGTGCCTGCTCTCGTCAGATCGCAGAAGTTACACAGCTTAAGGCCTCGCTAGTACCAGTGTGGGAGACTCTCTGGGAATCTGTGGTGCGGTTGACTTTTTATTATGTTGTTTAGATTTTGTTTCACAATAGATTAAATAGGACTATGGATTAAGGCTTTTAAAGTCAATGGCCATTCTGAGCTGAATGTGCCTGCTCTCGTCAGATCGCAGAAGTTACACAGCTTAAGGCCTCGCTAGTACCAGTGTGGGAGACTGTCTGGGAATCCGTGGTGCAGTTGACTTTTTATTATGTCGTTTAGATTTGTTTCACAATCGATTAAAAAGGACTATGGATTAAAGCATTTAATGTCAATGGCCATTCTAAGCTGAATGTGCCTGCTCTCGTTAGATCGCAGAAGTTACACAGCTTAACGCCTCGCTAGTACCAGTGTGGGAGACTGTCTGGGAATCCGTGGTGCGGTTGACTTTTTATTATGTCGTTTAGATTTTGTTTCACAATAGATTAAATAGGACTATGGATTAAAGCATTTAACGTCAATGGCCATTCTAAGCTGAATGTGCCTGCTCTCGTCAGATCGCAGAAGTCACACAGCTTAAGGCCTCGCTAGTACCAGTGTGGGAGACTGTCTGGGAATCCGTGGTGCGGTTGACTTTTTATTATGTCGTTTAGATTTTGTTTCACAATCGATTAAAAAGAACTATGGATTAAAGCATTTAATGTCAATGGCCATTCTAAGCTGAATGTGCCTGCTTTCGTTAGATCGCAGAAGTTACACAGCTTAACGCCTCGCTAGTACCAGTGTGGGAGACTGTCTGGGAATCCGTGGTGCGGTTGCATTTTTATTATGTCGTTTAGATTTTGTTTCACAATAGATTAAATAGGACTATGGATTAAAGCATTTAACGTCAATGGCCATTCTAAGCTGAATGTGCCTGCTCTCGTCAGATCGCAGAAGTTACACAGCTTAAGGCCTCGCTAGTACCAGTGTGGGAGACTCTCTGGGAATCTGTGGTGCGGTTGACTTTTTATTATGTTGTTTAGATTTTGTTTCACAATAGATTAAATAGGACTATGGTTTAAGGCTTTTAAAGTCAATGGCCATTCTAAGCTGAATGTGCCTGCTCTCTTCAGATCGCAGAAGTTACACAGCTTAAGGCCTCGCTAGTACCAGTGTGGGAGACTGTCTGGGAATCCGTGGTGCGGTTGACTTTTTATTATGTCGTTTAGATTTTGTTTCACAATCGATTAAAAAGGACTATAGATTAAAGCATTTAATGTCAATGGCCATTCTAAGCTGAATGTGCCTGCTCTCGTTAGATCGCAGAAGTTACACAGCTTAACGCCTCGCTAGTACCAGTGTGGGAGACTGTCTGGGAATCCGTGGTGCGGTTGACTTTTTATTATGTCGTTTAGATTTTGTTTCACAATAGATTAAATAGGACTATGGATTAAAGCATTTAACGTCAAAGGCCATTCTAAGCTGAATGTGCCTGCTCTCGTCAGATCGCAGAAGTTACACAGCTTAAGGCCTCGCTAGTACCAGTGTGGGAGACTGTCTGGGAATACGTGGTGCGGTTGACTTTTTATTATGTCGTTTAGATTTTGTTTCACAATCGATTAAAAAGGACTATGGATTAAAGCATTTAATGTCAATGGCCATTCTAAGCTGAATGTTCCTGCTCTCGTCAGATCGCAGAAGTTACACAGCTTAAGGCCTCGCTAGTACCAGTGTGGGAGACTGTCTGGGAATCCGTGGTGCGGTTGACTTTTTATTATGTCGTTTAGATTTTGTTTCACAATCGATTAAAAAGGACTATGGATTATAGCATTTAATGTCAATGGCCATTCTAAGCTGAATGTGCCTGCTCTCGTCAGATCGCAGAAGTTACACAGCTTAAGGCCTCGCTAGTACCAGTGTGGGAGACTCTCTGGGAATCTGTGGTGCGGTTGACTTTTTATTATGTTGTTTAGATTTTGTTTCACAATAGATTAAATAGGACTATGGATTAAGGCTTTTAAAGTCAATGGCCATTCTGAGCTGAATGTGCCTGCTCTCGTCAGATCGCAGAAGTTACACAGCTTAAGGCCTCGCTAGTACCAGTGTGGGAGACTGTCTGGGAATCCGTGGTGCAGTTGACTTTTTATTATGTCGTTTAGATTAGGTTTCACAATCGATTAAAAAGGACTATGGATTAAAGCATTTAATGTCAATGGCCATTCTAAGCTGAATGTGCCTGCTCTCGTTAGATCGCAGAAGTTACACAGCTTAACGCCTCGCTAGTACCAGTGTGGGAGACTGTCTGGGAATCCGTGGTGCGGTTGACTTTTTATTATGTCGTTTAGATTTTGTTTCACAATAGATTAAATAGGACTATGGATTAAAGCATTTAACGTCAATGGCCATTCTAAGCTGAATGTGCCTGCTCTCGTCAGATCGCAGAAGTCACACAGCTTAAGGCCTCGCTAGTACCAGTGTGGGAGACTGTCTGGGAATCCGTGGTGCGGTTGACTTTTTATTATGTCGTTTAGATTTTGTTTCACAATCGATTAAAAAGAACTATGGATTAAAGCATTTAATGTCAATGGCCATTCTAAGCTGAATGTGCCTGCTTTCGTTAGATCGCAGAAGTTACACAGCTTAACGCCTCGCTAGTACCAGTGTGGGAGACTGTCTGGGAATCCGTGGTGCGGTTGACTTTTTATTATGTCGTTTAGATTTTGTTTCACAATCGATTAAAAAGGACTATGGATTAAAGCATTTAATGTCAATGGCCATTCTAAGCTGAATGTGCCTGCTCTCGTCAGATCGCAGAAGTTACACAGCTTAAGGCCTCGCTAGTACCAGTGTGGGAGACTGTCTGGGAATCCGTGGTGCGGTTGACCTATTATTATGTCGTTTAGATTTTGTTTCACAATCGATTAAAAAGGACTATGGATTAAAGCATTTAATGTCAATGGCCATTCTAAGCTGAATGTGCCTGCTCTCGTCAGATCGCAGAAGTTACACAGCTTAAGGCCTCGCTAGTACCAGTGTGGGAGACTGTCTGGGAATCCGTGGTGCGGTTGACTTTTTATTATGTCGTTTAGATTTTGTTTCACAATAGATTAAATAGGACTATGGATTAAAGCATTTAACATCAATGGCCATTCTAAGCTGAATGTGCCTTCTCTCGTCAGATCGCAGAAGTTACACAGCTTAAGGCCTCACCAGTACCAGTGTGGAGACTGTCTGGGAATCCGTGGTGCGGTTGACTTTTTATTATGTTGTTTAGATTTTGTTTCACAATAGATTAAATAGGACTTTGGATTAAAGCATTTAACGTCAATGGCCATTCTAAGCTGAATGTGCCTGCTCTCGTCAGAACGCAGAAGTTACACAGCTTAAGGCCTCGCTAGTACCAGTGTGGGAGAGTGTCTGGGAATCCGTGGTGCGGTTGCATTTTTATTATGTCGTTTAGATTTTGTTTCACAATAGATTAAATAGGACTATGGATTAAAGCATTTAACGTCAATGGCCATTCTAAGCTGAATGTGCCTGCTCTCGTCAGATCGCAGAAGTTACACAGCTTAAGGCCTCGCTAGTACCAGTGTGGGAGACTCTCTGGGAATCTGTGGTGCGGTTGACTTTTTATTATGTTGTTTAGATTTTGTTTCACAATAGATTAAATAGGACTATGGTTTAAGGCTTTTAAAGTCAATGGCCGTTCTAAGCTGAATGTGCCTGCTCTCTTCAGATCGCAGAAGTTACACAGCTTAAGGCCTCGCTAGTACCAGTGTGGGAGACTGTCTGGGAATCCGTGGTGCGGTTGACTTTTTATTATGTCGTTTAGATTTTGTTTCACAATCGATTAAAAAGGACTATAGATTAAAGCATTTAATGTCAATGGCCATTCTAAGCTGAATGTGCCTGCTCTCGTTAGATCGCAGAAGTTACACAGCTTAACGCCTCGCTAGTACCAGTGTGGGAGACTGTCTGGGAATACGTGGTGCGGTTGACTTTTTATTATGTCGTTTAGATTTTGTTTCACAATCGATTAAAAAGGACTATGGATTAAAGCATTTAATGTCAATGGCCATTCTAAGCTGAATGTGCCTGCTCTCGTCAGATCGCAGAAGTTACACAGCTTAAGGCCTCGCTAGTACCAGTGTGGGAGACTGTCTGGGAATCCGTGGTGCGGTTGACTTTTTATTATGTCGTTTAGATTTTGTTTCACAATCGATTAAAAAGGACTATGGATTATAGCATTTAATGTCAATGGCCATTCTAAGCTGAATGTGCCTGCTCTCGTCAGATCGCAGAAGTTACACAGCTTAAGGCCTCGCTAGTACCAGTGTGGGAGACTCTCTGGGAATCTGTGGTGCGGTTGACTTTTTATTATGTTGTTTAGATTTTGTTTCACAATAGATTAAATAGGACTATGGATTAAGGCTTTTAAAGTCAATGGCAATTCTGAGCTGAATGTGCCTGCTCTCGTCAGATCGCAGAAGTTACACAGCTTAAAGCCTCGCTAGTACCAGTGTGGGAGACTGTCTGGGAATCCGAGGTGCAGTTGACTTTTTATTATGTCGTTTAGATTTTGTTTCACAATCGATTAAAAAGGACTATGGATTAAAGCATTTAATGTCAATGGCCATTCTAAGCTGAACGTGCCTGCTCTCGTTAGATCGCAGAAGTTACACAGCTTAACGCCTCGCTAGTACCAGTGTGGGAGACTGTCTGGGAATCCGTGGTGCGGTTGACTTTTTATTATGTCGTTTAGATTTTGTTTCACAATAGATTAAATAGGACTATGGATTAAAGCATTTAACGTCAATGGCCATTCTAAGCTGAATGTGCCTGCTCTCGTCAGATCGCAGAAGTCACACAGCTTAAGGCCTCGCTAGTACCAGTGTGGGAGACTGTCTGGGAATCCGTGGTGCGGTTGACTTTTTATTATGTCGTTTAGATTTTGTTTCACAATCGATTAAAAAGAACTATGGATTAAAGCATTTAATGTCAATGGCCATTCTAAGCTGAATGTGCCTGCTTTCGTTAGATCGCAGAAGTTACACAGCTTAACGCCTCGCTAGTACCAGTGTGGGAGACTGTCTGGAAAACCGTGGTGCGGTTGACTTTTTATTATGTCGTTTAGATTTTGTTTCACAATCGATTAAAAAGGACTATGGATTAAAGCATTTAATGTCAATGGCCATTCTAAGCTGAATGTGCCTGCTCTCGTCAGATCGCAGAAGTTACACAGCTTAAGGCCTCGCTAGTACCAGTGTGGGAGACTGTCTGAGAATCCGTGGTGCGGTTGACTTTTTATTATGTCGTTTAGATTTTGTTTCACAATCGATTAAAAAGGACTATGGATTAAAGCATTTAATGTCAATGGCCATTCTAAGCTGAATGTGCCTGCTCTCGTCAGATCGCAGAAGTTACACAGCTTAAGGCCTCGCTAGTACCAGTGTGGGAGACTGTCTGGGAATCCGTGGTGCGGTTGACTTTTTATTATGTCGTTTAGATTTTGTTTCACAATCGATTAAAAAGGACTATGGATTAAAGCATTCAATGTCAATGGCCATTCTAAGCTGAATGTGCCTTCTCTCGTCAGATTGCAGAAGTTACACAGCTTAAGGCCTCGCTAGTACCAGTGTGGGAGACTGTCTGGGAATCCGTGGTGCGGTTGACTTTTTATTATGTCGTTTAGATTTTGTTTCACAATAGATTAAATAGGACTATGGATTAAAGCATTTAACGTCAATGGCAATTCTAAGCTGAATGTGCCTGCTCTCGTCAGAACGCAGAAGTTACACAGCTTAAGGCCTCGCTAGTACCAGTGTAGGAGACAGTCTGGGAATCCGTGGTGCGGTTGACTTTTTATTATGTTGTTTAGATTTTGTTTCACAATAGATTAAATAGGACTTTGGATTAAGGTTTTTAATGTCAATGGCCATTCTAAGCTGAATTTGCCTTCTCTCGTTAGATCGCAGAAGTTACACAGCTTAACGCTTCGCTAGTACCAGTGTGGGAGACTGTCTGGGAATCCGTGGTGCGGTTGACTTTTTATTATGTCGTTTAGATTTTGTTTCACAATAGATTAAATAGGACTATGGATTAAAGCATTTAACATCAATGGCCATTCTAAGCTGAATGTGCCTGCTCTCGTCAGATCGCAGAAGTTACACAGCTTAAGGCCTCACCAGTACCAGTGTGGGAGACTGTCTGGGAATCCGTGGTGCGGTTGACTTTTTATTATGTCGTTTAGATTTTGTTTCACAATTGATTAAAAAGGACTATGGATTAAAGCATTTAATGTCAATGGCCATTCTAAGCTGAATGTGCCTGCTCTCGTCAGAACGCAGAAGTTACACAGCTTAAGGCCTCGCTAGTACCAGTGTGGGAGAGTGTCTGGGAATCCGTGGTGCGGTTGCATTTTTATTATGTCGTTTAGATTTTGTTTCACAATAGATTAAATAGGACTATGGATTAAAGCATTTAACGTCAATGGCCATTCTAAGCTGAATGTGCCTGCTCTCGTCAGATCGCAGAAGTTACACAGCTTAAGGCCTCGCTAGTACCAGTGTGGGAGACTCTCTGGGAATCTGTGGTGCGGTTGACTTTTTATTATGTCGTTTAGCTTATGTTTCACAATAGATTAAATAGGACTATGGATTAAAGCATTTAACGTCAATGGCCATTCTAAGCTGAATGTGCCTGCTCTCGTCAGATCGCAGAAGTTACACAGCTTAAGGCCTCGCTAGTACCAGTGTGGGAGACTGTCTGGGAATCCGTGGTGCGGTTGAATTTTTATTATGTCGTTTAGATTTTGTTTCACAATCGATTAAAAAGGACTATGGATTAAAGCATTTAATGTCAATGGCCATTCTAAGCTGAATGTCCCTGCTCTCGTCAGATCGCAGAAGTTACACAGCTTAAGGCCTCACCAGTACCAGTGTGGGAGACTGTCTGGGAATCCGTGGTGCGGTTGACTTTTTATTATGGCGTTTCGATTTTGTTTCACAATTGATTAAAAAGGACTATGGATTAAAGCATTTAACGTCAATGGCAATTCTAAGCTGAATGTGCCTGCTCTCGTCAGAACGCAGAAGTTACACAGCTTAAGGCCTCACTAGTACCAGTGTGGGAGACTGTCTGGGAATCCATGGTGCGTTTGAATTTTTATTATGTCGTTTAGATTTTGTTTCACAATCGATTAAAAAGGACTATAGATTAAAGCATTTAATGTCAATGGCCATTCTAAGCTGAATGTTCCTGCTCTCGTCAGATCGCAGAAGTTACACAGCTTAAGTCCTCGCTAGTACCAGTGTGGGAGACTGTCTGGGAATCCGTGGTGCGGCTGACTTTTTATTATGTCGTTTAGATTTTGTTTCACAATCGATTAAAAAGGACTATGGATTAAAGCATTTAATGTCAATGGCCATTCTAAGCTGAATGTGCCTGCTCTCGTAAGATCGCAGAAGTTACACAGCTTAACGCCTCGCTAGTACCAGTGTGGGAGACTGTCTGGGAATCCGTGGTGCGGTTGACTTATTATTATGTCGTTTAGATTTTGTTTCACAATAGATTAAATAGGACTATGGATTAAAGCATTTAACGTCAATGGCCATTCTAAGCTGAATGTGCCTGCTCTCGTCAGATCGCAGAAGTTACACAGCTTAAGGCCTCGCTAGTACCAGTGAGGGAGACTGTCTGGGAATCAGTGGTGCGGTTGAATATTTATTAGGTCGTTTAGATTTTGTTTCACAATCGATTAAAAAGGACTATGGATTAAAGCATTTAATGTCAATGGCCATTCTAAGCTGAATGTGCCTGCTCTCGTTAGATCGCAGAAGTTACACAACTTAACGCCTCGCTAGTACCAGTGTGGGAGACTGTCTGGGAATCCGTGGTGCGGTTGACTTTTTATTATGTCGTTTAGATTTTGTTTCACAATAGATTAAATAGGACTATGGATTAAAGCATTTAACGTCAATGGCCATTCTAAGCTGAATGTGCCTGCTCTCGTCAGATCGCAGAAGTTACACAGCTTAAGGCCTCGCTAGTACCAGTGTGGGAGACTGTCTGGGAATCCGTGGCGCGGTTGAATTTTTATTTTGTCGTTTAGATTTTGTTTCACAATCGATTAAAAAGGACTATGGATTAAAGCATTTAATGTCAATGGCCATTCTAAGCTGAATGTCCCTGCTCTCGTCAGATCGCAGAAGTTACACAGCTTAAGGCCTCGCTAGTACCAGTGTGGGAGACTGTCTGGGAATCCGTGGTGCGGTTGACTTTTTATTATGTCGTTTAGATTTTGTTTCACAATCGATTAAAAAGGACTATGGATTAAAGCATTTAATGTCAATCGCCATTCTAAGCTGAATGTGCCTGCTCTCGTCAGTTCGCAGAAGTTACTCAGCTTAAGGCCTCGCTAGTACCAGTGTGGGAGACTGTCTGGGAATCCGTGGAGTGGTTGACTTTTTATTATGTCGTTTAGATTTTTGTTTCACAATCGATTAAAAAGGACTATGGATTAAAGCATTTAATGTCAATGGCAATTCTAAGCTGAATGTGCCTGCTCTCGTCAGATCGCAGAAGTTACACAGCTTAAGGCCTCGCTAGTACCAGTGTGGGAGACTGTCTTGGAATCCTTGGTGCGGTTGACTTTTTATTATGTCGTTTAGATTTTGTTTCACAATCGATTAAAAAGGACTATGGATTAAAGCATTTAATGTCAATGGCCATTCTAAGCTGAATGTGCCTGCTCTCGTCAGATCGCAGAAGTTACGCAGCTTAAGGCCTCGCTAGTACCAGTGTGGGAGACTGTCTGGGAATCTGTGGTGCGGTTGACTTTTTATTATGTCGTTTAGATTTTGTTTCACAATCGATTAAAAAGGACTATGGATTAAAGCATTTAATGTCAATGGCCATTCTAAGCTGATTGTGCCTGCTCTCGTTAGATCGCAGAAGTTACACAGCTTAACGCCTCGCTAGTACCAGTGTGGGAGACTGTCTGGGAATCCGTGGTGCGGTTGACTTTTTATTATGTCGTTTAGATTTTGTTTCACAATCGATTAAAAAGGACTATGGATTAAAGCATTTAATGTCAATGGCCATTCTAAGCTGAATGTGCCTGCTCTCGTCAGATCGCAGAAGTTACACAGCTTAAGGCCTCGCTAGTACCAGTGTGGGAGACTGTCTGGGAATCCGTGGTGCGGTTGACTTTTTATTATGTCGTTTAGATTTTGTTTCACAATCGATTAAAAAGGACTATGGATTAAAGCATTTAATGTCAATGGCCATTCTAAGCTGAATGTGCCTGCTCTCGTCAGATCGCAGAAGTTACACAGCTTAAGGCCTCGCTAGTACCAGTGTGGGAGACTGTCTTGGAATCCGTGGTGCGGTTGACTTTTTATTATGTCGTTTAGATTTTGTTTCACAATCGATTAAAAAGGACTATGGATTAAAGCATTTAATGTCAATGGCCATTCTAAGCTGAATGTCCCTGCTCTCGTCAGATCGCAGAAGTTACACAGCTTAAGGCCTCGCTAGTACCAGTGTGGGAGACTGTCTGGGAATCCGTGGTGCGGTTGACTTTTTATTATGTCGTTTAGATTTTGTTTCACAATCGATTAAAAAGGACTATGGATTAAAGCATTTAATGTCAATGGCCATTCTAAGCTGAATGTGCCTGCTCTCGTTAGATCGCAGAAGTTACACAGCTTAAGGCCTCGCTAGTACCAGTGTGGGAGACTGTCTGGGAATCCGTGGTGCGGTTGACTTTTTATTATGTCGTTTAGATTTTGTTTCACAATTGATTAAAAGGACTATGGATTAAAGCATTTAACGTCAATGGCCATTCTAAGCTGAATGTGCCTGCTCTCGTCAGATCGCAGAAGTTACGCAGCGTAAGGCCTCGCTAGTACCGGTGTGGGAGACTGTCTGGGAATCCGTGGTGCGGTTGACTTTTTATTATGTCGTTTAGATTTTGTTTCACAATCGATTAAAAAGGACTATGGATTAAAGCATTTAATGTCAATGGCCATTCTAAGCTGAATGTGCCTGCTCTCGTTAGATCGCAGAAGTTACACAGCTTAACGCCTCGCTAGTACCAGTGTGGGAGACTGTCTGGGAATCCGTGGTGCGGTTGACTTTTTATTATGTCGTTTAGATTTTGTTTCACAATAGATTAAATAGGACTATGGATTAAAGCATTTAACGTCAATGGCAATTCTAAGCTGCATGTGCCTGCTCTCGTCAAAACGCAGAAGTTACACAGCTTAAGGCCTCGCTAGTACCAGTGTGGGAGACTGTCTGGGAATCAGTGGTGCGGTTGAATATTTATTAGGTCGTTTAGATTTTGTTTCACAATCGATTAAAAAGGACTATGGATTAAAGCATTTAATGTCAATGGCCATTCTAAGCTGAATGTGCCTGCTCTCGTTAGATCGCAGAAGTTACACAGCTTAACGCCTCGCTAGTACCAGTGTGGGAGACTGTCTGGGAATCCGTGGTGCGGTTGACTTTTTATTATGTCGTTTAGATTTTGTTTCACAATCGATTAAAAAGGACTATGGATTAAAGCATTTAATGTCAATGGCCATTCTAAGCTGAATGTGCCAGCTCTCGTAAGATCGCAGAAGTTACACAGCTTAACGCCTCGCTAGTACCAGTGTGGGAGACTGTCTGGGAATCCGTGGTGCGGTTGACTTATTATTATGTCGTTTAGATTTTGTTTCACAATCGATTAAAAAGGACTATGGATTAAAGCATTTAATGTCAATGGCCATTCTAAGCTGAATGTGCCTGCTCTCGTTAGATCGCAGAAGTTACACAGCTTAACGCCTCGCTAGTACCAGTGTGGGAGAATGTCTGGGAATCCGTGGTGCGGTTGACTTTTTATTATGTCGTTTAGATTTTGTTTCACAATAGATTAAATAGGACTATGGATTAAAGCATTTAACGTCAATGGCCATTCTAAGCTGAATGTGCCTGCTCTCGTCAGATCGCAGAAGTTACACAGCTTAAGGCCTCGCTAGTACCAGTGTGGGAGACTGTCTGGGAATCCGTGGTGCGGTTGACTTTTTATTATGTCGTTTAGATTTTGTTTCACAATCGATTAAAAAGGACTATGGATTAAAGCATTTAATGTCAATGGCCATTCTAAGCTGAATGTGCCTGCTCTCGTCAGATCGCAGAAGTTACTCAGCTTAACGCCTCGCTAGTACCAGTGTGGGAGACTGTCTGGGAATCTGTGGTGCGGTTGACTTTTTATTATGTCGTTTAGATTTTGTTTCACAATCGATTAAAAAGGACTATGGATTAAAGCATTTAATGTCAATGGCCATTCTAAGCTGAATGTGCCTGTTCTCGTCAGATCGCAGAAGTTACACAGCTTAAGGCCTCGCTAGTACCAGTGTGGGAGACTGTCTTGGAATCCGTGGTGCGGTTGACTTTTTATTATGTCGTTTAGATTTTGTTTCACAATCGATTAAAAAGGACTATGGATTAAAGCATTTAATGTCAATGGCCATTCTAAGCTGAATGTGCCTGCTCTCGTCAGATCGCAGAAGTTACGCAGCTTAAGGCCTCGCTAGTACCAGTGTGGGAGACTGTCTGGGAATCCGTGGTGCGGTTGACTTTTTATTATGTCGTTTAGATTTTGTTTCACAATCGATTAAAAAGGACTATGGATTAAAGCATTTAATGTCAATGGCCATTCTAAGCTGAATGTGCCTGCTCTCGTTAGATCGCAGAAATTACACAGCTTAACGCCTCGCTAGTACCAGTGTGGGAGACTGTCTGGGAATCCGTGGTGCGGTTGACTTTTTATTATGTCGTTTAGATTTTGTTTCACAATCGATTAAAAAGGACTATGGATTAAAGCATTTAATGTCAATGGCCATTCTAAGCTGAATGTGCCTGCTCTCGTTAGATCGCAGAAGTTACACAGCTTAACGCCTCGCTAGTACCAGTGTGGGAGACTGTCTGGGAATCCGTGGTGCGGTTGACTTTTTATTATGTCGTTTAGATTTTGTTTCACAATCGATTAAAAAGGACTATGGATTAAAGCATTTAATGTCAATGGCTATTCTAAGCTGAATGTGCCTGCTCTCGTCAGATCGCAGAAGTTACACAGCTTAAGGCCTCGCTAGTAGCAGTGTGGGAGACTGTCTGGGAATCCGTGGTGCGGTTGACTTTTTATTATGTCGTTTAGATTTTGTTTCACAATAGATTAAATAGGACTATGGATTAAAGCATTTAACGTCAATGGCAATTCTAAGCTGAATGTGCCTGCTCTCGTCAGAACGCAGAAGTTACACACCTTAAGGCCTCGCTAGTACCAGTGTGGGAGACAGTCTGGGAATCCGTGGTGCGGTTGACTTTTTATTATGTTGTTTAGATTTTGTTTCACAATAGATTAAATAGGACTTTGGATTAAGGCTTTTAATGTCAATGGCCATTCTAAGCTGAATTTGCCTTCTCTCGTTAGATCGCAGAAGTTACACAGCTTAACGCCTCGCTAGTACCAGTGTGGGAGACTGTCTGGGAATCCGTGGTGCGGTTGACTTTTTATTATGTCCTTTAGATTTTGTTTCACAATAGATTAAATAGGACTATGGATTAAAGCATTTAATGTCAATGGCCATTCTAAGCTGAATGTGCCTGCTCTCGTCAGATCGCAGAAGTTACACAGCTTAAGGCCTCACCAGTACCTGTGTGGGAGACTGTCTGGGAATCCGTGGTGCGGTTGACTTTTATTATGTCGTTTAGATTTTGTTTCACAATTGATTAAAAAGGACTATGGATTAAAGCATTTAACGTCAATGGCCATTCTAAGCTGAATGTGCCTGCTCTCGTCAGAACGCAGAAGTTACACAGCTTAAGGCCTCGCTAGTACCAGTGTGGGAGAGTGTCTGGGAATCCGTGGTGCGGTTGAATTTTTATTATGTCGTTTAGATTTTGTTTCACAATCGATTTAAAAGGACTATGGATTAAAGCATTTAATGTCAATGGCCATTCTAAGCTGAATGTCCCTGCTCTCGTCAGATCGCAGAAGTTACACAGCTTAAGGCCTCGCTAGTACCAGTGTGGGAGACTGTCTGGGAATCCGTGGTGCGGTTGAATTTTTATTATGTCGTTTAGATTTTGTTTCACAATAGATTAAATAGGACTATGGATTAAAGCATTTAACGTCAATGGCCATTCTAAGCTGAATGTGCCTGCTCTCGTCAGATCGCAGAAGTTACACAGCTTAAGGCCTCGCTTGTACCAGTGTGGGAGACTCTCTGGGAATCTGTGGTGCGGTTGACTTTTTATTATGTTGTTTAGATTTTGTTTCACAATAGATTAAATAGGACTATGGATTAAGGCTTTTAAAATCAATGGCCATTCTAAGCTGAATGTGCCTGCTCTCGTCAGATCGTAGAAGTTACACAGCTTAAGGCCTCGCTAGTACCAGTGTGGGAGACTGTCTGGGAATCCGTGGTGCGGTTGACTTTTTATTATGTCGTTTAGATTTTGTTTCACAATCGATTAAAAAGGACTATAGATTAAAGCATTTAATGTCAATGGCCATTCTAAGCTGAATGTGCCTGCTCTCGTTAGATCGCAGAAGTTACACAGCTTAACGCCTCGCTAGTACCAGTGTGGGAGACTGTCTGGGAATCCGTGGTGCGGTTGACTTTTTATTATGTCGTTTAGATTTTGTTTCACAATAGATTAAATAGGACTATGGATTAAAGCATTTAACGTCAATGGCCATTCTAAGCTGAATGTGCCTGCTCTCGTCAGATCGCAGAAGTTACACAGCTTAAGGCCTCGCTAGTACCAGTGTGGGAGACTGTCTGGGAATCCGTGGTGCGGTTGACTTTTTATTATGTCGTTTAGATTTTGTTTCACAATCGATTAAAAAGGACTATGGATTAAAGCATTTAATGTCAATGGCCATTCTAAGCTGAATGTGCCTGCTCTCGTCAGATCGCAGAAGTTACTCAGCTTAAGGCCTCGCTAGTACCAGTGTGGGAGACTGTCTGGGAATCCGTGAAGCGGTTGACTTTTTATTATGTCGTTTAGATTTTGTTTCACAATCGATTAAAAAGGACTATGGATTAAAGCATTTAATGTCAATGGCCATTCTAAGCTGAATGTGCCTGCTCTCGTCAGATTGCAGAAGTTACACAGCTTAAGGCCTCGCTAGTACCAGTGTGGGAGACTGTCTTGGAATCCGTGGTGCGGTTGACTTTTTATTATGTCGTTTAGATTTTGTTTCACAATCGATTAAAAAGGACTATGGATTAACGCATTTAATGTCAATGGCCATTCTAAGCTGAATGTGCCTGCTCTCGTCAGATCGCAGAAGTTACACAGCTTAAGGCCTCGCTAGTACCAGTGTGGGAGACTGTCTGGGAATCCGTGGTGCGGTTGACTTTTTATTATGTCGTTTAGATTTTGTTTCACAATCGATTAAAAAGGACTATGGATTAAAGCGTTTAATGTCAATGGCCATTCTAAGCTGAATGTGCCTGCTCTCGTTAGATCGCAGAAGTTACACAGCTTAACGCCTCGCTAGTACCAGTGTGGGAGACTGTCTGGGAATCCGTGGTGCGGTTGACTTTTTATTATGTCGTTTAGATTTTGTTTCACAATCGATTAAAAAGGACTATGGATTAAAGCATTTAATGTCAATGGCCATTCTAAGCTGAATGTGCCTGCTCTCGTCAGATCGCAGAAGTTACGCAGCTTAAGGCCTCGCTAGTACCAGTGTGGGAGACTGTCTGGGAATCCGTGGTGCGGTTGACTTTTTATTATGTCGTTTAGATTTTGTTTCACAATTGATTAAAAAGGACTATGGATTAAAGCATTTAACGTCAATGGCCATTCTCAGCTGAATGTGCCTGCTCTCGTCAGAACGCAGAAGTTACACAGCTTAAGGCCTCGCTAGTACCAGTGTGGGAGACTGTCTGGGAATCCATGGTGCGGTTGAATTTTTATTATGTCGTTTAGATTTTGTTTCACAATCGATTAAAAAGGACTATGGATTAAAGCATTTAATGTCAATGGCCATTCTAAGCTGAATGTCCCTGCTCTCGTCAGATCGCAGAAGTTACACAGCTTAAGGCCTCGCTAGTACCAGTGTGGGAGACTGTCTGGGAATCCGTGGTGCGGTTGAATTTTTATTATGTCGTTTAGATTTTTGTTTCACAATCGATTAAAAAGGACTATGGATTAAAGCATTTAATGTCAATGGCCATTCTAAGCTAAATGTGCCTGCTCTCGTCAGATCGCAGAAGTAACTCAGCTTAAGGCCTCGCTAGTACCAGTGTGGGAGACTGTCTGGGAATCCGTGGAGCGGTTGACTTTTTATTATGTCGTTTAGATTTTGTTTCACAATCGATAAAAAGGACTATGGATTAAAGCATTTAATGTCAATGGCCATTCTAAGCTGAATGTGCCTGCTCTCGTCAGATCGCAGAAGTTACACAGCTTAAGGCCTCGCTAGTACCAGTGTGGGAGACTGTCTGGGAATCCGTGGTGCGGTTGACTTTTTATTATGTCGTTTAGATTTTGTTTCACAATAGATTAAATAGGACTATGGATTAAAGCATTTAATGTCAATGGCCATTCTAAGCTGAATGTGCCTGCTCTCGTCAGATCGCAGAAGTTACACAGCTTAAGGCCTCGCTAGTACCAGTGTGGGAGACTGTCTGGGAATCAGTGGTGCGGTTGAATATTTATTATGTCGTTTAGATTTTGTTTCACAATCGATTAAAAAGGACTATGGATTAAAGCATTTAATGTCCCTGCTCTCGTCAGATTGCAGAAGTTACACAGCTTAAGGCCTCGCTAGTACCAGTGTGGTAGACTGTCTGGGAATCTGTGGTGCGGTTTACTTTTTATTATGTCGTTTAGATTTTGTTTCACAATAGATTAAATAGGACTATGGATTAAACCATTTAATGTCAATGGCCATTCTAAGCTGCATGTGCCTGCTCTCGTCAGAACGCAGAAGTTACACAGCTTAAGGCCTCGCTAGTACCAGTGTGGGAGACAGTCTGGGAATCCATGGTGCGGTTGCATTTTTATTATGTCGTTTAGATTTTGTTTCACAATCGATTAAAAAGGACTATGGATTAAAGCATTTAATGTCAATGACCATTCTAAGCTGAATGTCCCTGCTCTCGTCAGATCGCAGAAGTTACACAGCTTAAGGCCTCGCTAGTACCAGTGTGGGAGACTGTCTGGGAATCCGTGGTGCGGTTGAATTTTTATTATGTCGTTTAGATTTTTGTTTCACAATCGATTAAAAAGGACTATGGATTAAAGCATTTAATGTCAATGGCCATTCTAAGCTGAATGTGCCTGCTCTCGTCAGATCGCAGAAGTAACTCAGCTTAAGGCCTCGCTAGTACCAGTGTGGGAGACTGTCTGGGAATCCGTGGAGCGGTTGACTTTTTATTATGTCGTTTAGATTTTGTTTCACAATCGATTAAAAAGGACTATGGATTAAAGCATTTAATGTCAATGGCCATTCTAAGCTGAATGTGCCTGCTCTCGTCAGATCGCAGAAGTTACACAGCTTAAGGCCTCGCTAGTACCAGTGTGGGAGACTGTCTGGGAATCCGTGGTGCGGTTGACTTTTTATTATGTCGTTTAGATTTTGTTTCACAATAGATTAAATAGGACTATGGATTAAAGCATTTAATGTCAATGGCCATTCTAAGCTGAATGTGCCTGCTCTCGTCAGATCGCAGAAGTTACACAGCTTAAGGCCTCGCTAGTACCAGTGTGGGAGACTGTCTGGGAATCAGTGGTGCGGTTGAATATTTATTATGTCGTTTAGATTTTGTTTCACAATCGATTAAAAAGGACTATGGATTAAAGCATTTAATGTCCCTGCTCTCGTCAGATTGCAGAAGTTACACAGCTTAAGGCCTCGCTAGTACCAGTGTGGGAGACTGTCTGGGAATCTGTGGTGCGGTTTACTTTTTATTATGTCGTTTAGATTTTGTTTCACAATAGATTAAATAGGACTATGGATTAAACCATTTAATGTCAATGGCCATTCTAAGCTGCATGTGCCTGCTCTCGTCAGAACGCAGAAGTTACACAGCTTAAGGCCTCGCTAGTACCAGTGTGGGAGACAGTCTGGGAATCCATGGTGCGGTTGCATTTTTATTATGTCGTTTAGATTTTGTTTCACAATCGATTAAAAAGGACTATGGATTAAAGCATTTAATGTCAATGACCATTCTAAGCTGAATGTCCCTGCTCTCGTCAGATCGCAGAAGTTACACAGCTTAAGGCCTCGCTAGTACCAGTGTGGGAGACTGTCTGGGAATCCGTGGTGTGGCTGACTTTTTATTATGTCGTTTAGATTTTGTTTCACAATCGATTAAAAAGGACTATGGATTAAAGCATTTAATGTCAATGGCCATTCTAAGCTGAATGTGCCTGCTCTCGTTAGATCGCAGAAGTTACACAGCTTAACGCCTCGCTAGTACCAGTGTGGGAGACTGTCTGGGAATCCGTGGTGCGGTTGACTTTTTATTATGTCGTTTAGATTTTGTTTCACAATAGATTAAATAGGACTATGGATTAAAGCATTTAACGTCAATGGCCATTCTAAGCTGAATGTGCCTGCTCTCGTCAGATCGCAGAAGTTACACAGCTTAAGGCCTCGCTAGTACCAGTGTGGGAGACTGTCTGGGAATCCGTGGTGCGGTTGAATTTTTATTATGTCGTTTAGATTTTGTTTCACAATCGATTAAAAAGGACTACGGATTAAAGCATTTAATGTCAATGGCCATTCTAAACTGAATGTCCCTGCTCTCGTCAGATCGCAGAAGTTACACAGCTTAAGGCCTCGCTAGTATCAGTGTGGGAGACTGTCTGGGAATCCGTGGTGCGGTTGACTTTTTATTATGTCGTTTAGATTTTGTTTCACAATCGATTAAAAAGGACTATGGATTAAAGCATTTAATGTCAATGGCCATTCTAAGCTGAATGTGCCTGCTCTCGTCAGATCGCAGAAGTTACTCAGCTTAAGGCCTCGCTAGTACCAGTGTGGGAGACTTTTTATTATGTCGTTTAGATTTTGTTTCACAATAGATTAAATAGGACTATGGATTAAAGCATTTAATGTCAATGGCCATTCTAAGCTGAATGTGCCTGCTCTCGTTATGTCGCAGAAGTTACACAGCTTAACGCCTCGCTAGTACCAGTGTGGGAGACTTTTTATTATGTCGTTTAGATTTTGTTTCACAATAGATTAAATAGGACTATGGATTAAAGCATTTAACGTCAATGGCCATTCTAAGCTGAATGTGCCTGCTCTCGTCAGATCGCAGAAGTTACACAGCTTAAGGCCTCACCAGTACCAGTGTGGGAGACTGTCTGGGAATCCGTGGTGCGGTTGACTTTTTATTATGTCGTTTAGATTTTGTTTCACAATTGATTAAAAAGGACTATGGATTAAAGCATTTAACGTCAATGGCCATTCTAAGCTGAATGTGCCTGCTCTCGTCAGAACGCAGAAGTTACACAGCTTAAGGCCTCGCTAGTACCAGTGTGGGAGACTGTCTGGGAATCCGAGGTGCGGTTGACTTTTTATTATGTCGTTTAGATTTTGTTTCACAATCGATTAAAAAGGACTATGGATTAAAGCATTTAATGTCAATGGCCATTCTAAGCTGAATGTGCCTGCTCTCGGCAGATCGCAGAAGTTACACAGCTTAAGGCCTCGCTAGTACCAGTGTGGGAGACTGTCTGGGAATCCGTGGTGCGGTTGACTTTTTATTATGTCGTTTAGATTTTGTTTCACAATCAATTAAAAAGGACTATGGATTAAAGCATTTAATGTCAATGGCCATTCTAAGCTGAATGTGCCTGCTCTCGTTATGTCGCAGAAGTTACACAGCTTAACGCCTCGCTAGTACCAGTGTGGGAGACTTTTTATTATGTCGTTTAGATTTTGTTTCACAATAGATTAAATAGGACTATGGATTAAAGCATTTAACGTCAATGGCCATTCTAAGCTGAATGTGCCTGCTCTCGTCAGATCGCAGAAGTTACACAGCTTAAGGCCTCGCTAGTACCAGTGTGGGAGACTGTCTGGGAATCCGTGGTGTGGTTGAATTTTTATTATGTCGTTTAGATTTTGTTTCACAATCGATTAAAAAGGACTATGGATTAAAGCATTTAATGTCAATGGCCATTCTAAGCTGAATGTGCCTGCTCTCGTCAGATCGCAGAAGTTACACAGCGTAAGGCCTCGCTAGTACCAGTGTGGGAGACTGTCTGGGAATCCATGGTGCGGTTGAATTTTTATTATGTAGTTTAGATTTTGTTTCACAATCGATTAAAAAGGACTATGGATTAAAGCATTCAATGTCAATGGCCATTCTAAGCTGAATGTCCCTGCTCTCGTCAGATCGCAGAAGTTACACAGCTTAAGGCCTCGCTAGTACGAGTGTGGGAGACTGTCTGGGAATCCGTGGTGCGGTTGCCTTTTTATTATGTTGTTTAGATTTTGTTTCACAATAGATTAAATAGGACTATGGATTAAGGCTTTTAATGTCAATGGCCATTCTAAGCTGAATGTGCCTGCTCTCGTCAGATCGCAGAAGTTACACAGCATAAGGTCTCGCTAGTACCTGTGTAGGAGACTGTCTGAGAATCAGTGGTGCGGTTGACTTTTTATTATGTCGTTTAGATTTTGTTTCACAATAGATTAAATAGGACTATGGATTAAAGCATTTAATGTCAATGGCCATTCTAAACTGAATGTCCCTGCTCTCGTCAGATCGCAGAAGTTACACAGCTTAAGGCCTCGCTAGTACCAGTGTGGGAGACTGTCTTGGAATCCGTGGTGCGGTTGGCTTTTTATTATGTCGTTTAGATTTTGTTTCTCAAACGATTAAAAAGGACTATGGATTAAAGCATTTAATGTCAATGGCCATTCTAAGCTGAATGTGCCTGCTCTCGTCAGATCGAAGAAGTTACACAGCTTAACGCCTCGCTAGTACCAGTGTGGGAGACTGTCTGGGAATCCGTGGTGCGGTTGACTTTTTATTATGTCGTTTAGATTTTGTTTCACAATCGATTAAAAAGGACTATGGATTATAGCATTTAATGTCAATGGCCATTCTAAGCTGAATGTACCTGCTCTCGTCAGATCGCAGAAGTTACACAGCTTAAGGCCTCGCTAGTACCAGTGTGGGAGACTCTCTGGGAATCTGTGGTGCGGTTGACTTTTTATTATGTTGTTTAGATTTTGTTTCACAATAGATTAAATAGGACTATGGATTAAGGCTTTTAAAGTCAATGGCCATTCTGAGCTGAATGTGCCTGCTCTCGTCAGATCGCAGAAGTTACACAGCTTAAGGCCTCGCTAGTACCAGTGTGGGAGACTGTCTGGGAATCCGTGGTGCAGTTGACTTTTTATTATGTCGTTTAGATTTTGTTTCACAATCGATTAAAAAGGACTATGGATTAAAGCATTTAATGTCAACGGCCATTCTAAGCTGAATGTGCCTGCTCTCGTTAGATCGCAGAAGTTACACAGCTTAACGCCTCGCTAGTACCAGTGTGGGAGACTGTCTGGGAATCCGTGGTGCGGTTGACTTTTTATTATGTCGTTTAGATTTTGTTTCACAATAGATTAAATAGGACTATGGATTAAAGCATTTAACGTCAATGGCCATTCTAAGCTGAATGTGCCTGCTCTCGTCAGATCGCAGAAGTCACACAGCTTAAGGCCTCGCTAGTACCAGTGTGGGAGACTGTCTGGGAATCCGTGGTGCGGTTGACTTTTTATTATGTCGTTTAGATTTTGTTTCACAATCGATTAAAAAGAACTATGGATTAAAGCATTTAATGTCAATGGCCATTCTAAGCTGAATGTGCCTGCTTTCGTTAGATCGCAGAAGTTACACAGCTTAACGCCTCGCTAGTACCAGTGTGGGAGACTGTCTGGGAATCCGTGGTGCGGTTGACTTTTTATTATGTCGTTTAGATTTTGTTTCACAATCGATTAAAAAGGACTATGGATTAAAGCATTTAATGTCAATGGCCATTCTAAGCTGAATGTGCCTGCTCTCGTCAGATCGCAGAAGTTACACAGCTTAAGGCCTCGCTAGTACCAGTGTGGGAGACTGTCTGGGAATCCGTGGTGCGGTTGACTTTTTATTATGTCGTTTAGATTTTGTTTCACAATCGATTAAAAAGGACTATGGATTAAAGCATTCAATGTCAATGGCCATTCTAAGCTGAATGTGCCTTCTCTCGTCAGATTGCAGAAGTTACACAGCTTAAGGCCTCGCTAGTACCAGTGTGGGAGACTGTCTGGGAATCCGTGGTGCGGTTGACTTTTTATTATGTCGTTTAGATTTTGTTTCACAATAGATTAAATAGGACTATGGATTAAAGCATTTAACGTCAATGGCAATTCTAAGCTGAATGTGCCTGCTCTCGTCAGAACGCAGAAGTTACACAGCTTAAGGCCTCGCTAGTACCAGTGTGGGAGACAGTCTGGGAATCCGTGGTGCGGTTGACTTTTTATTATGTTGTTTAGATTTTGTTTCACAATAGATTAAATAGGACTTTGGATTAAGGCTTTTAATGTCAATGGCCATTCTAAGCTGAATTTGCCTTCTCTCGTTAGATTGCAGAAGTTACACAGCTTAACGCTTCGCTAGTACCAGTGTGGGAGACTGTCTGGGAATCCGTGGTGCGGTTGACTTTTTATTATGTCGTTTAGATTTTGTTTCACAATAGATTAAATAGGACTATGGATTAAAGCATTTAACATCAATGGCCATTCTAAGCTGAATGTGCCTGCTCTCGTCAGATCGCAGAAGTTACACAGCTTAAGGCCTCACCAGTACCAGTGTGGGAGACTGTCTGGGAATCCGTGGTGCGGTTGACTTTTTATTATGTTGTTTAGATTTTGTTTCACAATAGATTAAATAGGACTTTGGATTAAGGCTTTTAATGTCAATGGCCATTCTAAGCTGAATTTGCCTGCTCTCGTTAGATCGCAGAAGTTACACAGCTTAACGCTTCGCTAGTACCAGTGTGGGAGACTGTCTGGGAATCCGTGGTGCGGTTGACTTTTTATTATGTCGTTTAGATTTTGTTTCACAATTGATTAAAAAGGACTATGGATTAAAGCATTTAACGTCAATGGCCATTCTAAGCTGAATGTGCCTGCTCTCGTCAGAACGCAGAAGTTACACAGCTTAAGGCCTCGCTAGTACCAGTGTGGGAGAGTGTCTGGGAATCCGTGGTGCGGTTGCATTTTTATTATGTCGTTTAGATTTTGTTTCACAATAGATTAAATAGGACTATGGATTAAAGCATTTAACGTCAATGGCCATTCTAAGCTGAATGTGCCTGCTCTCGTCAGATCGCAGAAGTTACACAGCTTAAGGCCTCGCTAGTACCAGTGTGGGAGACTCTCTGGGAATCTGTGGTGCGGTTGACTTTTTATTATGTTGTTTAGATTTTGTTTCACAATAGATTAAATAGGACTATGGTTTAAGGCTTTTAAAGTCAATGGCCATTCTAAGCTGAATGTGCCTGCTCTCTTCAGATCGCAGAAGTTACACAGCTTAAGGCCTCGCTAGTACTAGTGTGGGAGACTGTCTGGGAATCCGTGGTGCGGTTGACTTTTTATTATGTCGTTTAGATTTTGTTTCACAATCGATTAAAAAGGACTATAGATTAAAGCATTTAATGTCAATGGCCATTCTAAGCTGAATGTGCCTGCTCTCGTTAGATCGCAGAAGTTACACAGCTTAACGCCTCGCTAGTACCAGTGTGGGAGACTGTCTGGGAATCCGTGGTGCGGTTGACTTTTTATTATGTCGTTTAGATTTTGTTTCACAATAGATTAAATAGGACTATGGATTAAAGCATTTAACGTCAATGGCCATTCTAAGCTGAATGTGCCTTCTCTCATCAGATCGCAGAAGTTACACAGCTTAAGGCCTCGCTAGTACCAGTGTGGGAGACTGTCTGGGAATACGTGGTGCGGTTGACTTTTTATTATGTCGTTTAGATTTTGTTTCACAATCGATTAAAAAGGACTATGGATTAAAGCATTTAATGTCAATGGCCATTCTAAGCTGAATGTTCCTGCTCTTGTCAGATCGCAGAAGTTACACAGCTTAAGGCCTCGCTAGTACCAGTGTGGGAGACTGTCTGGGAATCCGTGGTGCGGTTGACTTTTTATTATGTCGTTTAGATTTTGTTTCACAATCGATTAAAAAGGACTATGGATTATAGCATTTAATGTCAATGGCCATTCTAAGCTGAATATGCCTGCTCTCGTCAGAACGCAGAAGTTACACAGCTTAAGGCCTCGCTAGTACCAGTGTGGGAGACTCTCTGGGAATCTGTGGTGCGGTTGACTTTTTATTATGTTGTTTAGATTTTGTTTCACAATAGATTAAATAGGACTATGGATTAAGGCTTTTAAAGTCAATGGCCATTCTGAGCTGAATGTGCCTGCTCTCATCAGATCGCAGAAGTTACACAGCTTAAGGCCTCGCTAGTACCAGTGTGGGAGACTGTCTGGGAATCCGTGGTGCAGTTGACTTTTTATTATGTCGTTTAGATTTTGTTTCACAATCGATTAAAAAGGACTATGGATTAAAGCATTTAATGTCAATGGCCATTCTAAGCTGAATGTGCCTGCTCTCGTTAGATCGCAGAAGTTACACAGCTTAACGCCTCGCTAGTACCAGTGTGGGAGACTGTCTGGGAATCCGTGGTGCGGTTGACTTTTTATTATGTCGTTTAGATTTTGTTTCACAATAGATTAAATAGGACTATGGATTAAAGCATTTAACGTCAATGGCCATTCTAAGCTGAATGTGCCTGCTCTCGTCAGATCGCAGAAGTCACACAGCTTAAGACCTCGCTAGTACCAGTGTGGGAGACTGTCTGGGAATCCGTGGTACGGTTGACTTTTTATTATGTCGTTTAGATTTTGTTTCACAATCGATTAAAAAGAACTATGGATTAAAGCATTTAATGTCAATGGCCATTCTAAGCTGAATGTGCCTGCTTTCGTTAGATCGCAGAAGTTACACAGCTTAACGCCTCGCTAGTACCAGTGTGGGAGACTGTCTGGGAATCCGTGGTGCGGTTGACTTTTTATTATGTCGTTTAGATTTTGTTTCACAATCGATTAAAAAGGACTATGGATTAAAGCATTTAATGTCAATGGCCATTCTAAGCTGAATGTGCCTGCTCTCGTCAGATCGCAGAAGTTACACAGCTTAAGGCCTCGCTAGTACCAGTGTGGGAGACTGTCTGGGAATCCGTGGTGCGGTTGACTTTTTATTATGTCGTTTAGATTTTGTTTCACAATCGATTAAAAAGGACTATGGATTAAAGCATTTAATGTCAATGGCCATTCTAAGCTGAATGTGCTTGCTCTCGTCAGATCGCAGAAGTTACACAGCTTAAGGCCTCGCTAGTACCAGTGTGGGAGACTGTCTGGGAATCCGTGGTGCGGTTGACTTTTTATTATGTCGTTTAGATTTTGTTTCACAATCGATTAAAAAGGACTATGGATTAAAGCATTCAATGTCAATGGCCATTCTAAGCTGAATGTGCCTTCTCTCGTCAGATTGCAGAAGTTACACAGCTTAAGGCCTCGCTAGTACCAGTGTGGGAGACTGTCTGGGAATCCGTGGTGCGGTTGACTTTTTATTATGTCGTTTAGATTTTGTTTCACAATAGATTAAATAGGACTATGGATTAAAGCATTTAAAGTCAATGGCAGTTCCAAGCTGAATGTGCCTGCTCTCGTCAGAACGCAGAAGTTACACAGCTTAAGGCCTCGCTAGTACCAGTGTGGGAGACAGTCTGGGAATCCGTGGTGCGGTTGACTTTTTATTATGTTGTTTAGATTTTGTTTCACAATAGATTAAATAGGACTTTGGATTAAGGCTTTTAATGTCAATGGCCATTCTAAGCTGAATTTGCCTTCTCTCGTCAGATTGCAGAAGTTACACAGCTTAAGGCCTCGCTAGTACCAGTGTGGGAGACTGTCTGGGAATCCGTGGTGCGGTTGACTTTTTATTATGTCGTTTAGATTTTGTTTCACAATAGATTAAATAGGACTATGGATTAAAGCATTTAAAGTCAATGGCAGTTCTAAGCTGAATGTGCCTGCTCTCGTCAGAACGCAGAAGTTACACAGCTTAACGCTTCGCTAGTACCAGTGTGGGAGACTGTCTGGGAATCCGTGGTGCGGTTGACTTTTTATTATGTCGTTTAGATTTTGTTTCACAATAGATTAAATAGGACTATGGATTAAAGCATTTAACATCAATGGCCATTCTAAGCTGAATGTGCCTGCTCTCGTCAGATCGCAGAAGTTACACAGCTTAAGGCCTCACCAGTACCAGTGTGGGAGACTGTCTGGGAATCCGTGGTGCGGTTGACTTTTTATTATGTCGTTTAGATTTTGTTTCACAATCGATTAAAAAGGACTATGGATTAAAGCATTTAATGTCAATGGCCATTCTAAGCTGAATGTGCCTGCTCTCGTCAGCTTGCAGAAGTTACACAGCTTAAGGCCTCGCTAGTACCAGTGTGGGAGACTGTCTTGGAATCCGTGGTGCGGTTGACTTTTTATTATGTCGTTTAGATTTTGTTTCACAATCGATTAAAAAGGACTATGGATTAACGCATTTAATGTCAATGGCCATTCTAAGCTGAATGTGCCTGCTCTCGTCAGATCGCAGAAGTTACACAGCTTAAGGCCTCGCTAGTACCAGTGTGGGAGACTGTCTGGGAATCCGTGGTGCGGTTGACTTTTTATTATGTCGTTTAGATTTTGTTTCACAATCGATTAAAAAGGACTATGGATTAAAGCGTTTAATGTCAATGGCCATTCTAAGCTGAATGTGCCTGCTCTCGTTAGATCGCAGAAGTTACACAGCTTAACGCCTCGCTAGTACCAGTGTGGGAGACTGTCTGGGAATCCGTGGTGCGGTTGACTTTTTATTATGTCGTTTAGATTTTGTTTCACAATCGATTAAAAAGGACTATGGATTAAAGCATTTAATGTCAATGGCCATTCTTAGCTGAATGTGCCTGCTCTCGTCAGATCGCAGAAGTTACGCAGCTTAAGGCCTCGCTAGTACCAGTGTGGGAGACTGTCTGGGAATCCGTGGTGCGGTTGACTTTTTATTATGTCGTTTAGATTTTGTTTCACAATTGATTAAAAAGGACTATGGATTAAAGCATTTAACGTCAATGGCCATTCTCAGCTGAATGTGCCTGCTCTCGTCAGAACGCAGAAGTTACACAGCTTAAGGCCTCGCTAGTACCAGTGTGGGAGACTGTCTGGGAATCCATGGTGCGGTTGAATTTTTATTATGTCGTTTAGATTTTGTTTCACAATCGATTAAAAAGGACTATGGATTAAAGCATTTAATGTCAATGGCCATTCTAAGCTGAATGTCCCTGCTCTCGTCAGATCGCAGAAGTTACACAGCTTAAGGCCTCGCTAGTACCAGTGTGGGAGACTGTCTGGGAATCCGTGGTGCGGTTGAATTTTTATTATGTCGTTTAGATTTTTGTTTCACAATCGATTAAAAAGGACTATGGATTAAAGCATTTAATGTCAATGGCCATTCTAAGCTGAATGTGCCTGCTCTCGTCAGATCGCAGAAGTAACTCAGCTTAAGGCCTCGCTAGTACCAGTGTGGGAGACTGTCTGGGAATCCGTGGAGCGGTTGACTTTTTATTATGTCGTTTAGATTTTGTTTCACAATCGATTAAAAAGGACTATGGATTAAAGCATTTAATGTCAATGGCCATTCTAAGCTGAATGTGCCTGCTCTCGTCAGATCGCAGAAGTTACACAGCTTAAGGCCTCGCTAGTACCAGTGTGGGAGACTGTCTGGGAATCCGTGGTGCGGTTGACTTTTTATTATGTCGTTTAGATTTTGTTTCACAATAGATTAAATAGGACTATGGATTAAAGCATTTAATGTCAATGGCCATTCTAAGCTGAATGTGCCTGCCCTCGTCAGATCGCAGAAGTTACACAGCTTAAGGCCTCGCTAGTACCAGTGTGGGAGACTGTCTGGGAATCAGTGGTGCGGTTGAATATTTATTATGTCGTTTAGATTTTGTTTCACAATCGATTAAAAAGGACTATGGATTAAAGCATTTAATGTCCCTGCTCTCGTCAGATTGCAGAAGTTACACAGCTTAAGGCCTCGCTAGTACCAGTGTGGGAGACTGTCTGGGAATCTGTGGTGCGGTTTACTTTTTATTATGTCGTTTAGATTTTGTTTCACAATAGATTAAATAGGACTATGGATTAAACCATTTAATGTCAATGGCCATTCTAAGCTGCATGTGCCTGCTCTCGTCAGAACGCAGAAGTTACACAGCTTAAGGCCTCGCTAGTACCAGTGTGGGAGACAGTCTGGGAATCCATGGTGCGGTTGCATTTTTATTATGTCGTTTAGATTTTGTTTCACAATCGATTAAAAAGGACTATGGATTAAAGCATTTAATGTCAATGACCATTCTAAGCTGAATGTCCCTGCTCTCGTCAGATCGCAGAAGTTACACAGCTTAAGGCCTCGCTAGTACCAGTGTGGGAGACTGTCTGGGAATCCGTGGTGCGGTTGAATTTTTATTATGTCGTTTAGATTTTTGTTTCACAATCGATTAAAAAGGACTATGGATTAAAGCATTTAATGTCAATGGCCATTCTAAGCTGAATGTGCCTGCTCTCGTCAGATCGCAGAAGTAACTCAGCTTAAGGCCTCGCTAGTACCAGTGTGGGAGACTGTCTGGGAATCCGTGGAGCGGTTGACTTTTTATTATGTCGTTTAGATTTTGTTTCACAATCGATTAAAAAGGACTATGGATTAAAGCATTTAATGTCAATGGCCATTCTAAGCTGAATGTGCCTGCTCTCGTCAGATCGCAGAAGTTACACAGCTTAAGGCCTCGCTAGTACCAGTGTGGGAGACTGTCTGGGAATCCGTGGTGCGGTTGACTTTTTATTATGTCGTTTAGATTTTGTTTCACAATAGATTAAATAGGACTATGGATTAAAGCATTTAATGTCAATGGCCATTCTAAGCTGAATGTGCCTGCTCTCGTCAGATCGCAGAAGTTACACAGCTTAAGGCCTCGCTAGTACCAGTGTGGGAGACTGTCTGGGAATCAGTGGTGCGGTTGAATATTTATTATGTCGTTTAGATTTTGTTTCACAATCGATTAAAAAGGACTATGGATTAAAGCATTTAATGTCCCTGCTCTCGTCAGATTGCAGAAGTTACACAGCTTAAGGCCTCGCTAGTACCAGTGTGGGAGACTGTCTGGGAATCTGTGGTGCGGTTTACTTTTTATTATGTCGTTTAGATTTTGTTTCACAATAGATTAAATAGGACTATGGATTAAACCATTTAATGTCAATGGCCATTCTAAGCTGCATGTGCCTGCTCTCGTCAGAACGCAGAAGTTACACAGCTTAAGGCCTCGCTAGTACCAGTGTGGGAGACAGTCTGGGAATCCATGGTGCGGTTGCATTTTTATTATGTCGTTTAGATTTTGTTTCACAATCGATTAAAAAGGACTATGGATTAAAGCATTTAATGTCAATGACCATTCTAAGCTGAATGTCCCTGCTCTCGTCAGATCGCAGAAGTTACACAGCTTAAGGCCTCGCTAGTACCAGTGTGGGAGACTGTCTGGGAATCCGTGGTGTGGCTGACTTTTTATTATGTCGTTTAGATTTTGTTTCACAATCGATTAAAAAGGACTATGGATTAAAGCATTTAATGTCAATGGCCATTCTAAGCTGAATGTGCCTGCTCTCGTTAGATCGCAGAAGTTACACAGCTTAACGCCTCGCTAGTACCAGTGTGGGAGACTGTCTGGGAATCCGTGGTGCGGTTGACTTTTTATTATGTCGTTTAGATTTTGTTTCACAATAGATTAAATAGGACTATGGATTAAAGCATTTAACGTCAATGGCCATTCTAAGCTGAATGTGCCTGCTCTCGTCAGATCGCAGAAGTTACACAGCTTAAGGCCTCGCTAGTACCAGTGTGGGAGACTGTCTGGGAATCCGTGGTGCGGTTGAATTTTTATTATGTCGTTTAGATTTTGTTTCACAATCGATTAAAAAGGACTACGGATTAAAGCATTTAATGTCAATGGCCATTCTAAACTGAATGTCCCTGCTCTCGTCAGATCGCAGAAGTTACACAGCTTAAGGCCTCGCTAGTATCAGTCTGGGAATCCATGGTGCGGTTGACTTTTTATTATGTCGTTTAGATTTTGTTTCACAATCGATTAAAAAGGACTATGGATTAAAGCATTTAATGTCAATGGCCATTCTAAGCTGAATGTGCCTGCTCTCGTCAGATCGCAAAAGTTACTCAGCTTAAGGCCTCGCTAGTACCAGTGTGGGAGACTTTTTATTATGTCGTTTAGATTTTGTTTCACAATAGATTAAATAGGACTATGGATTAAAGCATTTAACGTCAATGGCCATTCTAAGCTGAATGTGCCTGCTCTCGTCAGATCGCAGAAGTTACACAGCTTAAGGCCTCACCAGTACCAGTGTGGGAGACTGTCTGGGAATCCGAGGTGCGGTTGCCTTTTTATTATGTCGTTTAGATTTTGTTTCACAATCGATTAAAAAGGACTATGGATTAAAGCATTTAATGTCAATGGCCATTCTAAGCTGAATGTGCCTGCTCTCGGCAGATCGCAGAAGTTACACAGCTTAAGGCCTCGCTAGTACCAGTGTGGGAGACTGTCTGGGAATCCGTGGTGCGGTTGACTTTTTATTATGTCGTTTAGATTTTGTTTCACAATCAATTAAAAAGGACTATGGATTAAAGCATTTAATGTCAATGGCCATTCTAAGCTGAATGTGCCTGCTCTCGTTATGTCGCAGAAGTTACACAGCTTAACGCCTCGCTAGTACCAGTGTGGGAGACTTTTTATTATGTCGTTTAGATTTTGTTTCACAATAGATTAAATAGGACTATGGATTAAAGCATTTAACGTCAATGGCCATTCTAAGCTGAATGTGCCTGCTCTCGTCAGATCGCAGAAGTTACACAGCTTAAGGCCTCACCAGTACCAGTGTGGGAGACTGTCTGGGAATCCGTGGTGCGGTTGACTTTTTATTATGTCGTTTAGATTTTGTTTCACAATTGATTAAAAAGGACTATGGATTAAAGCATTTAACGTCAATGGCCATTCTAAGCTGAATGTGCCTGCTCTCGTCAGAACGCAGAAGTTACACAGCTTAAGGCCTCGCTAGTACCAGTGTGGGAGACTGTCTGGGAATCCGAGGTGCGGTTGACTTTTTATTATGTCGTTTAGATTTTGTTTCACAATCGATTAAAAAGGACTATGGATTAAAGCATTTAATGTCAATGGCCATTCTAAGCTGAATGTGCCTGCTCTCGGCAGATCGCAGAAGTTACACAGCTTAAGGCCTCGCTAGTACCAGTGTGGGAGACTGTCTGGGAATCCGTGGTGCGGTTGACTTTTTATTATGTCGTTTAGATTTTGTTTCACAATCAATTAAAAAGGACTATGGATTAAAGCATTTAATGTCAATGGCCATTCTAAGCTGAATGTGCCTGCTCTCGTTATGTCGCAGAAGTTACACAGCTTAACGCCTCGCTAGTACCAGTGTGGGAGACTTTTTATTATGTCGTTTAGATTTTGTTTCACAATAGATTAAATAGGACTATGGATTAAAGCATTTAACGTCAATGGCCATTCTAAGCTGAATGTGCCTGCTCTCGTCAGATCGCAGAAGTTACACAGCTTAAGGCCTCGCTAGTACCAGTGTGGGAGACTGTCTGGGAATCCGTGGTGTGGTTGAATTTTTATTATGTCGTTTAGATTTTGTTTCACAATCGATTAAAAAGGACTATGGATTAAAGCATTTAATGTCAATGGCCATTCTAAGCTGAATGTCCCTGATCTCGTCAGATCGCAGAAGTTACACAGCTTAAGGCCTCGCTAGTACCAGTGTGGGAGACTGTCTGGGAATCCGTGGTGCGGTTGACTTTTTATTATGTCGTTTAGATTTTGTTTCACAATCAATTATAAAGGAATATGGATTAAAGCATTTAATGTCAATGGCCATTCTAAGCTGAATGTCCCTGCTCTCGTCAGATCGCAGAAGTTACACATTTTAAGGCCTCGCTAGTACCAGTGTGGGAGACTGTCTGGGAATCCGTGGTGCGGTTGACTTTTTATTATGTTGTTTAGATTTTGTTTCACAATAGATTAAATAGGACTATGGATTAAGGCTTTTAATGTCAATGGACATTCTAAGCTGAATGTGCCTGCTCTCGTCAGATCGCAGAAGTTACACAGCGTAAGGCCTCGCTAGTACCAGTGTGGGAGACTGTCTGGGAATCCATGGTGCGGTTGAATTTTTATTATGTCGTTTAGATTTTGTTTCACAATCGATTAAAAAGGACTATGGATTAAAGCATTCAATGTCAATGGCCATTCTAAGCTGAATGTCCCTGCTCTCGTCAGATCGCAGAAGTTACACAGCTTAAGGCCTCGCTAGTACCAGTGTGGGAGACTGTCTGGGAATCCGTGGTGCGGTTGCCTTTTTATTATGTTGTTTAGATTTTGTTTCACAATAGATTAAATAGGACTATGGATTAAGGCTTTTAATGTCAATGGCCATTCTAAGCTGAATGTGCCTGCTCTCGTCAGATCGCAGAAGTTACACAGCATAAGGTCTCGCTAGTACCTGTGTAGGAGACTGTCTGAGAATCAGTGGTGCGGTTGACTTTTTATTATGTCGTTTAGATTTTGTTTCACAATAGATTAAATAGGACTATGGATTAAAGCATTTAATGTCAATGGCCATTCTAAACTGAATGTCCCTGCTCTCGTCAGATCGCAGAAGTTACACAGCTTAAGGCCTCGCTAGTACCAGTGTGGGAGACTGTCTGGGAATCCGTGGTGCGGTTGGCTTTTTATTATGTCGTTTAGATTTTGTTTCTCAAACGATTAAAAAGGACTATGGATTAAAGCATTTAATGTCAATGGCCATTCTAAGCTGAATGTGCCTGCTCTCGTCAGATCGAAGAAGTTACACAGCTTAACGCCTCGCTAGTACCAGTGTGGGAGACTGTCTGGGAATCCGTGGTGCGGTTGACTTTTTATTATGTCGTTTAGATTTTGTTTCACAATCGATTAAAAAGGACTATGGATTATAGCATTTAATGTCAATGGCCATTCTAAGCTGAATGTGCCTGCTCTCGTCAGATCGCAGAAGTTACACAGCTTAAGGCCTCGCTAGTACCAGTGTGGGAGACTCTCTGGGAATCTGTGGTGCGGTTGACTTTTTATTATGTTGTTTAGATTTTGTTTCACAATAGATTAAATAGGACTATGGATTAAGGCTTTTAAAGTCAATGGCCATTCTGAGCTGAATGTGCCTGCTCTCGTCAGATCGCAGAAGTTACACAGCTTAAGGCCTCGCTAGTACCAGTGTGGGAGACTGTCTGGGAATCCGTGGTGCAGTTGACTTTTTATTATGTCGTTTAGATTTTGTTTCACAATCGATTAAAAAGGACTATGGATTAAAGCATTTAATGTCAACGGCCATTCTAAGCTGAATGTGCCTGCTCTCGTTAGATCGCAGAAGTTACACAGCTTAATGCCTCGCTAGTACCAGTGTGGGAGACTGTCTGGGAATCCGTGGTGCGGTTGACTTTTTATTATGTCGTTTAGATTTTGTTTCACAATAGATTAAATAGGACTATGGATTAAAGCATTTAACGTCAATGGCCATTCTAAGCTGAATGTGCCTGCTCTCGTCAGATCGCAGAAGTCACACAGCTTAAGGCCTCGCTAGTACCAGTGTGGGAGACTGTCTGGGAATCCGTGGTGCGGTTGACTTTTTATTATGTCGTTTAGATTTTGTTTCACAATCGATTAAAAAGAACTATGGATTAAAGCATTTAATGTCAATGGCCATTCTAAGCTGAATGTGCCTGCTTTCGTTAGATCGCAGAAGTTACACAGCTTAACGCCTCGCTAGTACCAGTGTGGGAGACTGTCTGGGAATCCGTGGTGCGGTTGACTTTTTATTATGTCGTTTAGATTTTGTTTCACAATCGATTAAAAAGGACTATGGATTAAAGCATTTAATGTCAATGGCCATTCTAAGCTGAATGTGCCTGCTCTCGTCAGATCGCAGAAGTTACACAGCTTAAGGCCTCGCTAGTACCAGTGTGGGAGACTGTCTGGGAATCCGTGGTGCGGTTGACTTTTTATTATGTCGTTTAGATTTTGTTTCACAATCGATTAAAAAGGACTATGGATTAAAGCATTTAATGTCAATGGCCATTCTAAGCTGAATGTGCCTGCTCTCGTCAGATCGCAGAAGTTACACAGCTTAAGGCCTCGCTAGTACCAGTGTGGGAGACTGTCTGGGAATCCGTGGTGCGGTTGACTTTTTATTATGTCGTTTAGATTTTGTTTCACAATCGATTAAAAAGGACTATGGATTAAAGCATTCAATGTCAATGGCCATTCTAAGCTGAATGTGCCTTCTCTCGTCAGATTGCAGAAGTTACACAGCTTAAGGCCTCGCTAGTACCAGTGTGGGAGACTGTCTGGTAATCCGTGGTGCGGTTGACTTTTTATTATGTCGTTTAGATTTTGTTTCACAATAGATTAAATAGGACTATGGATTAAAGCATTTAACGTCAATGGCAATTCTAAGCTGAATGTGCCTGCTCTCGTCAGAACGCAGAAGTTACACAGCTTAAGGCCTCGCTAGTACCAGTGTGGGAGACAGTCTGGGAATCCGTGGTGCGGTTGACTTTTTATTATGTTGTTTAGATTTTGTTTCACAATAGATTAAATAGGACTTTGGATTAAGGCTTTTAATGTCAATGGCCATTCTAAGCTGAATTTGCCTTCTCTCGTTAGATCGCAGAAGTTACACAGCTTAACGCTTCGCTAGTACCAGTGTGGGAGACTGTCTGGGAATCCGTGGTGCGGTTGACTTTTTATTATGTCGTTTAGATTTTGTTTCACAATCGATTAAAAAGGACTATAGATTAAAGCATTTAATGTCAATGGCCATTCTAAGCTGAATGTGCCTGCTCTCGTTAGATCGCAGAAGTTACACAGCTTAACGCCTCGCTAGTACCAGTGTGGGAGACTGTCTGGGAATCCGTGGTGCGGTTGACTTTTTATTATGTCGTTTAGATTTTGTTTCACAATAGATTAAATAGGACTATGGATTAAAGCATTTAACGTCAATGGCCATTCTAAGCTGAATGTGCCTGCTCTCATCAGATCGCAGAAGTTACACAGCTTAAGGCCTCGCTAGTACCAGTGTGGGAGACTGTCTGGGAATACGTGGTGCGGTTGACTTTTTATTATGTCGTTTAGATTTTGTTTCACAATCGATTAAAAAGGACTATGGATTAAAGCATTTAATGTCAATGGCCATTCTAAGCTGAATGTTCCTGCTCTCGTCAGATCGCAGAAGTTACACAGCTTAAGGCCTCGCTAGTACCAGTGTGGGAGACTGTCTGGGAATCCGTGGTGCGGTTGACTTTTTATTATGTCGTTTAGATTTTGTTTCACAATCGATTAAAAAGGACTATGGATTATAGCATTTAATGTCAATGGCCATTCTAAGCTGAATATGCCTGCTCTCGTCAGATCGCAGAAGTTACACAGCTTAAGGCCTCGCTAGTACCAGTGTGGGAGACTCTCTGGGAATCTGTGGTGCGGTTGACTTTTTATTATGTTGTTTAGATTTTGTTTCACAATAGATTAAATAGGACTATGGATTAAGGCTTTTAAAGTCAATGGCCATTCTGAGCTGAATGTGCCTGCTCTCGTCAGATCGCAGAAGTTACACAGCTTAAGGCCTCGCTAGTACCAGTGTGGGAGACTGTCTGGGAATCCGTGGTGCAGTTGACTTTTTATTATGTCGTTTAGATTTTGTTTCACAATAGATTAAATAGGACTATGGATTAAAGCATTTAACGTCAATGGCCATTCTAAGCTGAATGTGCCTGCTCTCGTCAGATCGCAGAAGTCATACAGCTTAAGACCTCGCTAGTACCAGTGTGGGAGACTGTCTGGGAATCCGTGGTGCGGTTGACTTTTTATTATGTCGTTTAGATTTTGTTTCACAATCGATTAAAAAGAACTATGGATTAAAGCATTTAATGTCAATGGCCATTCTAAGCTGAATGTGCCTGCTTTCGTTAGATCGCAGAAGTTACACAGCTTAACGCCTCGCTAGTACCAGTGTGGGAGACTGTCTGGGAATCCGTGGTGCGGTTGACTTTTTATTATGTCGTTTAGATTTTGTTTCACAATCGATTAAAAAGGACTATGGATTAAAGCATTTAATGTCAATGGCCATTCTAAGCTGAATGTGCCTGCTCTCGTCAGATCGCAGAAGTTACACAGCTTAAGGCCTCGCTAGTACCAGTGTGGGAGACTGTCTGGGAATCCGTGGTGCGGTTGACTTTTTATTATGTCGTTTAGATTTTGTTTCACAATCGATTAAAAAGGACTATGGATTAAAGCATTTAATGTCAATGGCCATTCTAAGCTGAATGTGCCTGCTCTCGTCAGATCGCAGAAGTTACACAGCTTAAGGCCTCGCTAGTACCAGTGTGGGAGACTGTCTGGGAATCCGTGGTGCGGTTGACTTTTTATTATGTCGTTTAGATTTTGTTTCACAATCGATTAAAAAGGACTATGGATTAAAGCATTCAATGTCAATGGCCATTCTAAGCTGAATGTGCCTTCTCTCGTCAGATTGCAGAAGTTACACAGCTTAAGGCCTCGCTAGTACCAGTGTGGGAGACTGTCTGGGAATCCGTGGTGCGGTTGACTTTTTATTATGTCGTTTAGATTTTGTTTCACAATAGATTAAATAGGACTATGGATTAAAGCATTTAAAGTCAATGGCAGTTCTAAGCTGAATGTGCCTGCTCTCGTCAGAACGCAGAAGTTACACAGCTTAAGGCCTCGCTAGTACCAGTGTGGGAGACAGTCTGGGAATCCGTGGTGCGGTTGACTTTTTATTATGTTGTTTAGATTTTGTTTCACAATAGATTAAATAGGACTTTGGATTAAGGCTTTTAATGTCAATGGCCATTCTAAGCTGAATTTGCCTTCTCTCGTTAGATCGCAGAAGTTACACAGCTTAACGCTTCGCTAGTACCAGTGTGGGAGACTGTCTGGGAATCCGTGGTGCGGTTGACTTTTTATTATGTCGTTTAGATTTTGTTTCACAATAGATTAAATAGGACTATGGATTAAAGCATTTAACATCAATGGCCATTCTAAGCTGAATGTGCCTGCTCTCGTCAGATCGCAGAAGTTACACAGCTTAAGGCCTCACCAGTACCAGTGTGGGAGACTGTCTGGGAATCCGTGGTGCGGTTGACTTTTTATTATGTTGTTTAGATTTTGTTTCACAATAGATTAAATAGGACTTTGGATTAAGGCTTTTAATGTCAATGGCCATTCTAAGCTGAATTTGCCTTCTCTCGTTAGATCGCAGAAGTTACACAGCTTAACGCTTCGCTAGTACCAGTGTGGGAGACTGTCTGGGAATCCGTGGTGCGGTTGACTTTTTATTATGTCGTTTAGATTTTGTTTCACAATCGATTAAAAAGGACTATGGATTAAAGCATTTAATGTCAATGGCCATTCTAAGCTGAATGTGCCTGCTCTCGTCAGATCGCAGAAGTTACACAGCTTAAGGCCTCGCTAGTACCAGTGTGGGAGACTGTCTGGGAATCCGTGGTGCGGTTGACTTTTTATTATGTCGTTTAGATTTTGTTTCACAATCGATTAAAAAGGACTATGGATTAAAGCATTTAATGTCAATGGCCATTCTAAGCTGAATGTGCCTGCTCTCGTCAGATCGCAGAAGTTACACAGCTTAAGGCCTCGCTAGTACCAGTGTGGGAGACTGTCCTGGAATCCGTGGTGCGGTTGACTTTTTATTATGTCGTTTAGATTTTGTTTCACAATCGATTAAAAAGGACTATGGATTAAAGCATTCAATGTCAATGGCCATTCTAAGCTGAATGTGCCTTCTCTCGTCAGATTGCAGAAGTTACACAGCTTAAGGCCTCGCTAGTACCAGTGTGGGAGACTGTCTGGGAATCCGTGGTGCGGTTGACTTTTTATTATGTCGTTTAGATTTTGTTTCACAATAGATTAAATAGGACTATGGATTAAAGCATTTAACGTCAATGGCAATTCTAAGCTGAATGTGCCTGCTCTCGTCAGAACGCAGAAGTTACACAGCTTAAGGCCTCGCTAGTACCAGTGTGGGAGACAGTCTGGGAATCCGTGGTGCGGTTGACTTTTTATTATGTTGTTTAGATTTTGTTTCACAATAGATTAAATAGGACTTTGGATTAAGGCTTTTAATGTCAATGGCCATTCTAAGCTGAATTTGCCTTCTCTCGTTAGATCGCAGAAGTTACACAGCTTAACGCTTCGCTAGTACCAGTGTGGGAGACTGTCTGGGAATCCGTGGTGCGGTTGACTTTTTATTATGTCGTTTAGATTTTGTTTCACAATCGATTAAAAAGCACTATGGATTAAAGCATTTAATGTCAATGGCCATTCTAAGCTGATTGTGCCTGCTCTCGTTAGATCGCAGAAGTTACACAGCTTAACGCCTCACTAGTACCAGTGTGGGAGACTGTCTGGGAATCCGTGGTGCGGTTGACTTTTTATTATGTCGTTTAGATTTTGTTTCACAATAGATTAAATAGGACTATGGATTAAGGCTTTTAATGTCAATGGCCATTCTAAGCTGAATGTGCCTGCTCTCGTCAGATCGCAGAAGTTACACAGCGTAAGGCCTCGCTAGTACCAGTGTGGGAGACTGTCTAGGAATCCATGGTGCGGTTGAATTTTTATTATGTCGTTTAGATTTTGTTTCACAATCGATTAAAAAGGACTATGGATTAAAGCATTCAATGTCAATGGCCATTCTAAGCTGAATGTCCCTGCTCTCGTCAGATCGCAGAAGTTACACAGCTTAAGGCCTCGCTAGTACCAGTGTGGGAGACTGTCTGGGAATCCGTGGTGCGGTTGCCTTTTTATTATGTTGTTTAGATTTTGTTTCACAATAGATTAAATAGGACTATGGATTAAGGCTTTTAATGTCAATGGCCATTCTAAGCTGAATGTGCCTGCTCTCGTCAGATCGCAGAAGTTACACAGCATAAGGTCTCGCTAGTACCTGTGTAGGAGACTGTCTGGGAATCAGTGGTGCGGTTGACTTTTTATTATGTCGTTTAGATTTTGTTTCACAATAGATTAAATAGGACTATGGATTAAAGCATTTAATGTCAATGGCCATTCTAAACTGAATGTCCCTGCTCTCGTCAGATCGCAGAAGTTACACAGCTTAAGGCCTCGCTAGTACCAGTGTGGGAGACTGTCTGGGAATCCGTGGTGCGGTTGGCTTTTTATTATGTCGTTTAGATTTTGTTTCTCAAACGATTAAAAAGGACTATGGATTAAAGCATTTAATGTCAATGGCCATTCTAAGCTGAATGTGCCTGCTCTCGTCAGATCGAAGAAGTTACACAGCTTAAGGCCTCGCTAGTACCAGTGTGGGAGACTGTCTGGGAATCCGTGGTGCGGTTGAATTTTTATTATGTCATTTAGATTTTGTTTCACAATCGATTAAAAAGGACTATGGATTAAAGCATTTAATGTCAATGGCCATTCTAAGCTGAATGTGCCTGCTCTCGTCAGATCACAGAAGTTACACAGTTTGATGCCTCGCTAGTAATAGTGTGGGAGACTGTCTGGGAATCCGAGGTACGGTTGACTTTTTATTATGTCGTTTAGATTTTGTTTCACAATAGATTAAATAGGACTATGGATTAAAGCATTTAACGTCAATGGCCATTCTAAGCTGAATGTCCCTGCTCTCGTCAGATCGGAGAAGTTACACAGCTTAAGGCCCCGCTAGTACCAGTGTGGGAGACTGTCTGGGAATCTGTGGTGCGGTTGAATTTTTAATATGTCGTTTAGATTTTGTTTCACAATCGATTAAAAAGGACTATGGATTAAAGCATTTAATGTCAATGGCCATTCTAAGCTGAATGTCCCTGCTCTCGTCAGATCGCAGAAGTTACACAGCTTAAGCCCTTGCTAGTACCAGTATGGGAGACTGTCTGGGAATCCGTGGTGCGGTTGTCTTTCTATTATGTCGTTTAGATTTTGTTTCACAATCGATTAAATAGGGCTATGGATTAAAGCATTTAATGTCAATGGCCATTCTAAACTGAATGTGCCTGCTCTCGTCAGATCGCAGAAGTTACACAGCTTAAGGCCTCGCTAGTACCAGTGTGGGAGACTGTCTGGGAATCCGTGGTGCGGTTGACTTTTTATTATGTCGTTTAGATTTTGTTTCACAATAGATTAAATAGGACTATGGATTAAAGCATTTAACGTCAATGGCCATTCTAAGCTGAATGTGCCTGCTCTCGTCAGAACGCAGAAGTTACACAGCTTAAGGCCTCGCTAGTACCAGTGTGGGAGACTGTCTGGGAATCCGTGGTGCGGTTGAATTTGTATTATATCGTTTAGATTTTGTTTCACAATCGATTAAAAAGGACTATGGATTAAAGCATTTAATGTCAATGGCCATTCTAAGCTGAATGTCCCTGCTCTCGTCAGATCGCAGAAGTTACACAGCTTAAGGCCTCGCTAGTACCAGTGTGGGAGACTGTCTGGGAATCCGTGGTGCGGTTGACTTTTTATTATGTTGTTTAGATTTTGTTTCACAATAGATTAAATAGGACTATGGATTAAGGCTTTTAATGTCAATGGCCATTCTAAGCTAAATGTGCCTGCTCTCGTCAGATCGAAGAAGTTACACAGCTTAAGGCCTCGCTAGTACCAGTGTGGGAGACTGTCTGGGAATCCGTGGTGTTGTTGACTTTTTATTATGTCGTTTAGATTTTGTTTCACAATCGATTAAAAAGGACTATGGATTAAAGCATTTATTGTCAATGGCTATTCTAAGCTGAATATGCCTGCTCTCGTTAGATCGCAGAAGTTACACAGCTTAACGCCTCGCTAGAACCAGTGTGGGAGACTGTCTGGGAATCCGTGGTGCGGTTTAATTTTTATTATGTCGTTTAGATTTTGTTTCACAATCGATTAAAAAGGACTATGGATTAATGCATTTAATGTTAATGGCCATTCTAAGCTGAATGTCCCTGCTCTCGTCAGAATGCAGAAGTTACACAGCTTAAGGCCTCACTAGTACCAGTGTGGGAGACTGTCTGGGAATCTGTGGTGCGGTTGACTTTTTATTATGTCGTTTAGATTTTGTTTCACAATCGATTAAAAAGGACTATGGATTAAAGCATTTAATGTCAATGGCCATTCTTAGCTGAATGTGCCTGCTCTCGTCAGATCGCAGATATTACACAGCTTAAGATCTCGCTAGTACCAGTGTGGGAGACTGTCTGGGAATCCGTGGTGCGGTTGACTTTTTATTATGTCGTTTAGATTTTGTTTCACAATCGATTAAAAAGGACTATGGATTAAAGCATTTAATGTCAATGGCCATTCTAAGCTGAATGTCCCTGCTCTCGTCAGATCGCAGAAGTTACACAGCTTAAGGCCTCGCTAGTACCAGTGTGGGAGACTGTCTGGGAATCCGTGGTGCGGTTGACTTTTTATTATGTCGTTTAGATTTTGTTTCACAATCGATTAAAAAGGACTATGGATTAAAGCATTTAATGTCAATGGCCATTCTAAGCTGAATGTGCCTGCTCTCGTCAGATCGCAGAAGTTACACAGCTTAAGGCCTCGCTAGTACCAGTGTGGGAGACTGTCTAGGAATCCGTGGTGCGGTTGACTTTTTATTATGTCGTTTAGATTTTGTTTCACAATCAATTAAAAAGGACTATGGATTAAAGCATTTAATGTCAATTGCCATTCTAAGCTGAATGTACCTGCTCTCGTCAGAACGCAGAAGTTACACAGCTTAAGGCCTCGCTAGTACCAGTGTGGGAGACTGTCTGGGAATCCGTGGTGCGGTTGAATTTTTATTATGTCGTTTAGATTTTGTTTCACAATCGATTAAAAAGGACTATGGATTAAAGCATTTAATGGCAATGGCCATTCTAAGCTGAATGTCCCTGCTCTCGTCAGATCGCAGAAGTTACACAGCTTAAGGCCTCGCTAGTACCAGTGTGGGAGACTGTCTGGGAATCCGTGGTGCGGTTGACTTTTTATTATGTCGTTTAGATTTTGTTTCACAATAGATTAAATAGGACTATGGATTAAGGCTTTTAACGTCAATGGCCATTCTAAGCTGAATGTGCCTGCTCTCGTCAGATCGCAGAAGTTACACAGCTTAAGGCCTCGCTAGTACCAGTGTGGGAGACTGTCTGGGAATCCGTGGTGCGGTTGGCTTTTTATTATGTCGTTTAGATTTTGTTTCTCAAACGATTAAAAAGGACTATGGATTAAAGCATTTAATGTCAATGGCCATTCTAAGCTGAATGTGCCTGCTCTCGTCAGATCGAAGAAATTACACAGCTTAAGGCCTCGCTAGTACCAGTGTGGGAGACTGTCTGGGAATCCGTGGTGCGGTTGAATTTTTATTATGTCATTTAGATTTTGTTTCACAATCGATTAAAAAGGACTATGGATTAAAGCATTTAATGTCAATGGCCATTCTAAGCTGAATGTGCCTGCTCTCGTCAGATCACAGAAGTTACACAGCTTGAGGCCTCGCTAGTAATAGTGTGGGAGACTGTCTGGGAATCCGAGGTACGGTTGACTTTTTATTATGTCGTTTAGATTTTGTTTCACAATAGATTAAATAGGACTATGGATTAAAGCATTTAACGTCAATGGCCATTCTAAGCTGAATGTCCCTGCTCTCGTCAGATCGGAGAAGTTACACAGCTTAAGGCCCCGCTAGTACCAGTGTGGGAGACTGTCTGGGAATCTGTGGTGCGGTTGAATTTTTAATATGTCGTTTAGATTTTGTTTCACAATCGATTAAAAAGGACTATGGATTAAAGCATTTAATGTCAATGGCCATTCTAAGCTGAATGTCCCTGCTCTCGTCAGATCGCAGAAGTTACACAGCTTAAGCCCTTGCTAGTACCAGTATGGGAGACTGTCTGGGAATCCGTGGTGCGGTTGTCTTTCTATTATGTCGTTTAGATTTTGTTTCACAATCGATTAAATAGGGCTATGGATTAAAGCATTTAATGTCAATGGCCATTCTAAACTGAATGTGCCTGCTCTCGTCAGATCGCAGAAGTTACACAGCTTAAGGCCTCGCTAGTACCAGTGTGGGAGACTGTCTGGGAATCCGTGGTGCGGTTGACTTTTTATTATGTCGTTTAGATTTTGTTTCACAATAGATTAAATAGGACTATGGATTAAAGCATTTAACGTCAATGGCCATTCTAAGCTGAATGTGCCTGCTCTCGTCAGAACGCAGAAGTTACACAGCTTAAGGCCTCGCTAGTACCAGTGTGGGAGACTGTCTGGGAATCCGTGGTGCGGTTGAATTTGTATTATATCGTTTAGATTTTGTTTCACAATCGATTAAAAAGGACTATGGATTAATGCATTTAATGTCAATGGCCATTCTAAGCTGAATGTCCCTGCTCTCGTCAGATCGCAGAAGTTACACAGCTTAAGGCCTCGCTAGTACCAGTGTGGGAGACTGTCTGGGAATCCGTGGTGCGGTTGACTTTTTATTATGTTGTTTAGATTTTGTTTCACAATAGATTAAATAGGACTATGGATTAAGGCTTTTAATGTCAATGGCCATTCTAAGCTAAATGTGCCTGCTCTCGTCAGATCGAAGAAGTTACACAGCTTAAGGCCTCGCTAGTACCAGTGTGGGAGACTGTCTGGGAATCCGTGGTGTTGTTGACTTTTTATTATGTCGTTTAGATTTTGTTTCACAATCGATTAAAAAGGACTATGGATTAAAGCATTTATTGTCAATGGCTATTCTAAGCTGAATATGCCTGCTCTCGTTAGATCGCAGAAGTTACACAGCTTAACGCCTCGCTAGAACCAGTGTGGGAGACTGTCTGGGAATCCGTGGTGCGGTTTAATTTTTATTATGTCGTTTAGATTTTGTTTCACAATCGATTAAAAAGGACTATGGATTAATGCATTTAATGTTAATGGCCATTCTAAGCTGAATGTCCCTGCTCTCGTCAGAATGCAGAAGTTACACAGCTTAAGGCCTCACTAGTACCAGTGTGGGAGACTGTCTGGGAATCTGTGGTGCGGTTGACTTTTTATTATGTCGTTTAGATTTTGTTTCACAATCGATTAAAAAGGACTATGGATTAAAGCATTTAATGTCAATGGCCATTCTTAGCTGAATGTGCCTGCTCTCGTCAGATCGCAGATATTACACAGCTTAAGATCTCGCTAGTACCAGTGTGGGAGACTGTCTGGGAATCCGTGGTGCGGTTGACTTTTTATTATGTCGTTTAGATTTTGTTTCACAATCGATTAAAAAGGACTATGGATTAAAGCATTTAATGTCAATGGCCATTCTAAGCTGAATGTCCCTGCTCTCGTCAGATCGCAGAAGTTACACAGCTTAAGGCCTCGCTAGTACCAGTGTGGGAGACTGTCTGGGAATCCGTGGTGCGGTTGACTTTTTATTATGTCGTTTAGATTTTGTTTCACAATCGATTAAAAAGGACTATGGATTAAAGCATTTAATGTCAATGGCCATTCTAAGCTGAATGTGCCTGCTCTCGTCAGATCGCAGAAGTTACACAGCTTAAGGCCTCGCTAGTACCAGTGTGGGAGACTGTCTAGGAATCCGTGGTGCGGTTGACTTTTTATTATGTCGTTTAGATTTTGTTTCACAATCAATTAAAAAGGACTATGGATTAAAGCATTTAATGTCAATTGCCATTCTAAGCTGAATGTGCCTGCTCTCGTCAGATCGCAGAAGTTACACAGCTTAAGGCCTCGCTAGTACCAGTGTGGGAGACTGTCTGGGAATCCGTGGTGGGTTTGACTTTTTATTATGTCGTTTAGATTTTGTTTCACAATAGATTAAATAGGACTATGGATTAAAGCATTTAACGTCAATGGCCATTCTAAGCTGAATGTACCTGCTCTCGTCAGAACGCAGAAGTTACACAGCTTAAGGCCTCGCTAGTACCAGTGTGGGAGACTGTCTGGGAATCCGTGGTGCGGTTGAATTTTTATTATGTCGTTTAGATTTTGTTTCACAATCGATTAAAAAGGACTATGGATTAAAGCATTTAATGGCAATGGCCATTCTAAGCTGAATGTCCCTGCTCTCGTCAGATCGCAGAAGTTACACAGCTTAAGGCCTCGCTAGTACCAGTGTGGGAGACTGTCTGGGAATCCGTGGTGCGGTTGACTTTTTATTATGTCGTTTAGATTTTGTTTCACAATAGATTAAATAGGACTATGGATTAAGGCTTTTAACGTCAATGGCCATTCTAAGCTGAATGTGCCTGCTCTCGTCAGATCGCAGAAGTTACACAGCTTAAGGCCTCGCTAGTACCAGTGTGGGAGACTGTCTGGGAATCCGTGGTGCGGTTGACTTTTTATTATGTCGTTTAGATTTTGTTTCACAATCGATTAAAAAGGACTATGGATTAAAGCATTTAATGTCAATGGCCATTCTAAGCTGAATGTTCCTGCTTTCGTCAGATCGCAGAAGTTACTCAGCTTAAGGCCTCGCTAGTACCAGTGTGGGAGACTGTCTGGGAATCCGTGGTGCGGTTGACTTTTTATTATGTCGTTTAGATTTTGTTTCACAATAGATTAAATAGGACTATGGATTAAAGCATTTAACGTCAATGGCCATTCTAAGCTGAATGTACCTGCTCTCGTCAGAACGCAGAAGTTACACAGCTTAAGGCCTCGCTAGTACCAGTGTGGGAGACTGTCTGGGAATCCGTGGTGCGGTTGAATTTTTATTATGTCGTTTAGATTTTGTTTCACAATCGATTAAAAAGGACTATGGATTAAAGCATTTAATGTCAATGGCCATTCTAAGCTGAATGTCCCTGCTCTCGTCAGATCGCAGAAGTTACACAGCTTAAGGCCTCGCTAGTACCAGTGTGGGAGACTGTCTGGGAATCCGTGGTGCGGTTGACTTTTTATTATGTTGTTTAGATTTTGTTTCACAATAGATTAAATAGGACTATGGATTAAGGCTTTTAATGTCAATGGCCATTCTAAGCTGAATGTGCCTGCTCTCGTCAGATCGCAGAAGTTACACAGCTTAAGGCCTTGCTAGTACCAGTGTGGGAGACTGTCTGGGAAACCGTGGTGCGGTTGACTTTTTATTATGTCGTTTAGATTTTGTTTCACAATCGATTAAAAAGGACTATGGATTAAAGCATTTAATGTCAATTGCCATTCTAAGCTGAATGTGCCTGCTCTCGTCAGATCGCAGAAGTTACACAGCTTAAGGCCTCGCTAGTACCAGTGTGGGAGACTGTCTGGGAATCCGTGGTGCGGTTGACATTTTATTATGTAGTTTAGATTTTGTTTCACAATAGATTAAATAGGACTATGGATTAAAGCATTTAACGTCAATGGCCATTCTAAGCTGAATGTACCTGCCCTCGTCAGAACGCAGAAGTTACACAGCTAAAGGTCTCGCTAGTACCAGTGTGGGAGACTGTCTGGGAATCCGTGGTGCGGTTGACTTTTTATTATGTCGTTTAGATTTTGTTTCACAATCGATTAAAAAGGACTATGGATTAAAGCATTTAACGTCAATGGCCATTCTAAGCTGAATGTGCCTGCTCTCGTCAGAACGCAGAAGTTACACAGCTTAAGGCCTCGCTAGTACCAGTGTGGGAGACTGTCTGGGAATCCGTGGTGCGGTTGACTTTTTATTATGTCGTTTAGATTTTGTTTCACAATCGATTAAAAAGGACTATGGATTAAAGCATTTAATGTCAATTGCCATTCTAAGCTGAATGTTCCTGCTCTCGTCAGATCGCAGAAGTTACACAGCTTAAGGCCTCGCTAGTACCAGTGTGGGAGACTGTCTGGGAATCCGTGGTGCGGTTGACTTTTTATTATGTCGTTTAGATTTTGTTTCACAATAGATTAAATAGGACTATGGATTAAAGCATTTAACGTCAATGGCCATTCTAAGCTGAATGTGCCTGCTCTCGTCAGAACGCAGAAGTTACACAGCTTAAGGCCTCGCTAGTACCAGTGTGGGAGACTGTCTGGGAATCCGTGGTGCGGTTCAATTTTTATTATGTCGCTTAGATTTTGTTTCACAATCGATTAAAAAGGACTATGGATTAAAGCATTTAATGTCAATGGCCATTCTAAGCTGAATGTCCCTGCTCTCGTCAGATCGCAGAAGTTACACAGCTTAAGGCCTCGCTAGTACCAGTGTGGGAGACTGTCTGGGAATCCGTGGTGCGGTTGACTTTTTATTATGTCGTTTAGATTTCGTTTCACAATCGATTAAAAAGGACTATGGATTAAAGCATTTAATGTCAATGGCCATTCTAAGCTGAATGTGCCTGCTCTCGTCAGATCGCAGAAGTTACACAGCTTATGGCCTCGCCAGTACCAGTGTGGGAGACTGTCTGGGAATCCGTGGTGCGGTTGACTTTTTATTATGTCGTTTAGATTTTGTTTCACAATCGATTAAAAAGGACTATGGATTAAAGCATTTAATGTCAATTGCCATTCTAAGCTGAATGTGCCTGCTCTCGTCAGATCGCAGAAGTTACACAGCTTAAGGCCTCGCTAGTACCAGTGTGGGAGACTGTCTGGGAATCCGTGGTGTGGTTGACATTTTATTATGTCGTTTAGATTTTGTTTCACAATAGATTAAATAGGACTATGGATTAAAGCATTTAACGTCAATGGCCATTCTAAGCTGAATGTACCTGCTCTCGTCAGAACGCAGAAGTTACACAGCTTAAGGCCTCGCTAGTACCAGTGTGGGAGACTGTCTGGAAATCCGTGGTGCGGTTGACTTTTTATTATGTCGTTTAGATTTTGTTTCACAATCGATTAAAAAGGACTATGGATTAAAGCATTTAATGTCAATTGCCATTCTTAGCTGAATGTGCCTGCTCTCGTCAGATCGCAGAAGTTACACAGCTTAAGGCCTCGCTAGTACCAGTGTGGGAGACTGTCTGGGAATCCGTGGTGCGGTTGACTTTTTATTATGTCGTTTAGATTTTGTTTCACAATAGATTAAATAGGACTATGGATTAAAACATTTAACGTCATTGGCCATTCTAAGCTGAATGTACCTGCTCTCGTCAGAACGCAGAAGTTACACAGCTTAAGTCCTCGCTAGTACCAGTTTGGGAGACTGTCTGGGAATCCGTGGTGCGGTTGAATTTTTATTATGTCGTTTAGATTTTGTTTCACAATCGATTAAAAAGGACTATGGATTAAAGCATTTAATGTCAATGGCCATTCTAAGCTGAATGTCCCTGCTCTCGTCAGATCGCAGATGTTACACAGCTTAAGGCCTCTCTAGTACCAGTGTGGGAGACTGTCTGGGAATCCGTGGTGCGGTTGACTTTTTATTATGTCGTTTAGATTTTGTTTCACAATAGATTAAATAGGACTATGGATTAAAGCATTTAACGTCAATGGCCATTCTAAGCTGAATGTGCCTGCTCTCGTCAGAACGCAGAATTTACACAGCTTAATGCCTCGCTAGTACCAGTGTGGGAGACTGTCTGGGAATCCGTGGTGCGGTTGAATTTTTATTATGTTGTTTAGATTTTGTTTCACAATCGATTAAAAAGGACTATGGATTAAAGCATTTAATGTCAATGGCCATTCTAAGCTGAATGTCCCTGCTCTCGTCAGATCGCAGATGTTACACAGCTTAAGGCCTCTCTAGTACCAGTGTGGGAGACTGTCTGGGAATCCGTGGTGCAGTTGACTTTTTATTATGTCGTTTACATTTTGTTTCACAATCGATTAAAAAGGACTATGGATTAAAGCATTTAATGTCAATGGCCATTCTTAGATGAATGTGCCTGCTCTCGTCAGATCGCAGAAGTTACACAGCTTAAGGCCTCGCTAGTACCAGTGTGGGAGACTGTCTGGGAATCCGTGGTGCGGTTGACTTTTTATTATGTCGTTTAGATTTTGTTTCACAATCGATTAAAAAGGACTATGGATTAAAGCATTTAATGTCAATGGCCATTCTAAGCTGAATGTGCCTGCTCTCGTCAGATCGCAGAAGTTACACACCTTATGGCCTCGCCAGTACCAGTGTGGGAGACTGTCTAGGAATCCGTGGTGCGGTTGACTTTTTATTATGTCGTTTAGATTTTGTTTCACAATCGATTAAAAAGGACTATGGATTAAAGCATTTAATGTCAATTGCCATTCTAAGCTGAATGTGCCTGCTCTCGTCAGATCGCCGAAGTTACACAGCTTAAGGCCTCGCTAGTACCAGTGTGGGAGACTGTCTGGGAATCCGTGGTGCGGTTGACATTTTATTATGTCGTTTAGATTTTGTTTCACAATAGATTAAATAGGACTATGGATTAAAGCATTTAACGTCAACGGCCATTCTAAGCTGAATGTACCTGCTCTCGTCAGAACGCAGAAGTTACACAGCTTAAGGCCTCGCTAGTACCAGTGTGGGAGACTGTCTGGAAATCCGTGGTGCGGTTGACTTTTTATTATGTCGTTTAGATTTTGTTTCACAATCGATTAAAAAGGACTATGGATTAAAGCATTTAATGTCAATTGCCATTCTAAGCTGAATGTGCCTGCTCTCGTCAGATCGCAGAAGTTACACAGCTTAAGGCCTCGCTAGTACCAGTGTGGGAGACTGTCTGGGAATCCGTGGTGCGGTTGACTTTTTATTATGTCGTTTAGATTTTGTTTCACAATAGATTAAATAGGACTATGGATTAAAACATTTAACGTCATTGGCCATTCTAAGCTGAATGTACCTGCTCTCGTCAGAACGCAGAAGTTACACAGCTTAAGTACTCGCTAGTACCAGTTTGGGAGACTGTCTGGGAATCCGTGGTGCGGTTGAATTTTTATTATGTCGTTTAGATTTTGTTTCACAATCGATTAAAAAGGACTATGGATTAAAGCATTTAATGTCAATGGCCATTCTAAGCTGAATGTCCCTGCTCTCGTCAGATCGCAGATGTTACACAGCTTAAGGCCTCTCTAGTACCAGTGTGGGAGACTGTCTGGGAATCCGTGGTGCGGTTGCCTTTTTATTATGTCGTTTAGATTTTGTTTCACAATAGATTAAATAGGACTATGGATTAAAGCATTTAACGTCAATGGCCATTCTAAGCTGAATGTGCCTGCTCTCGTCAGAACGCAGAATTTACACAGCTTAATGCCTCGCTAGTACCAGTGTGGGAGACTGTCTGGGAATCCGTGGTGCGGTTGAATTTTTATTATGTTGTTTAGATTTTGTTTCACAATCGATTAAAAAGGACTATGGATTAAAGCATTTAATGTCAATGGCCATTCTAAGCTGAATGTCCCTGCTCTCGTCAGATCGCAGATGTTACACAGCTTAAGGCCTCTCTAGTACCAGTGTGGGAGACTGTCTGGGAATCCGTGGTGCAGTTGACTTTTTATTATGTCGTTTACATTTTGTTTCACAATCGATTAAAAAGGACTATGGATTAAAGCATTTAATGTCAATGGCCATTCTTAGATGAATGTGCCTGCTCTCGTCAGATCGCAGAAGTTACACAGCTTAAGGCCTTGCTAGTACCAGTGTGGGAGACTGTCTGGGAATCCGTGGTGCGGTTGACTTTTTATTATGTCGTTTAGATTTTGTTTCACAATCGATTAAAAAGGACTATGGATTAAAGCATTTAATGTCAATGGCCATTCTAAGCTGAATGTGCCTGCTCTCGTCAGATCGCAGAAGTTACACACCTTATGGCCTCGCCAGTACCAGTGTGGGAGACTGTCTAGGAATCCGTGGTGCGGTTGACTTTTTATTATGTCGTTTAGATTTTGTTTCACAATCGATTAAAAAGGACTATGGATTAAAGCATTTAATGTCAATTGCCATTCTAAGCTGAATGTGCCTTCTCTCGTCAGATCGCAGAAGTTACACAGCTTAAGGCCTCGCTAGTACCAGTGTGGGAGACTGTCTGGGAATCCGTGGTGCGGTTGACATTTTATTATGTCGTTTAGATTTTGTTTCACAATAGATTAAATAGGACTATGGATTAAATCATTTAACGTCAATGGCCATTCTAAGCTGAATGTACCTGCTCTCGTCAGAACGCAGAAGTTACACAGCTTAAGGCCTCGCTAGTACCAGTGTGGGAGACTGTCTGGGAATCCGTGGTGTGGTTGACTTTTTATTATGTCGTTTAGATTTTGTTTCACAATCGATTAAAAAGGACTATGGATTAAAGCATTTAATGTCAATTGCCATTCTAAGCTGAATGTGCCTGCTCTCGTCAGATCGCAGAAGTTACACAGCTTAAGGCCTCGCTAGTACCAGTGTGGGAGACTGTCTGGGAATCCGTGGTGCGGTTGAATTTTTATTATGTCGTTTAGATTTTGTTTCACAATCGATTAAAAAGGACTATGGATTAAAGCATTTAATGTCAATGGCCATTCTAAGCTGAATGTCCCTGCTCTCGTCAGATCGCAGAAGTTACACAGCTTAAGGCCTCGCTAATACCAGTGTGGGAGACTGTCTGGGAATCCGTGGTGCGGTTGACTTTTTATTATGTTGTTTAGATTTTGTTTCACAATAGATTAAATAGGACTATGGAATAAGGCTTTTAATGTCAATGGCCATTCTAAGCTGAATATGCCTGCTCTCGTCAGATCGCAGAAGTTACACAGCTTAAGGCCTCGCTAGTACCAGTGTGGGAGACTGTCTGGGAATCCGTGATGCGGTTGACTTTTTATTATGTAGTTTAGATTTTGTTTCACAATCGATTAAAAAGGACTATGGATTAAAGCATTTAATGTCAATGGCCATTCTAAGCTGAATGTGCCTGCTCTCGTCAGATCGCAGAAGTTACACAGCTTAAGGCCTCGCTAGTACCAGTGTGGGAGACTCTCTGGGAATCCGTGGTGCGGTTGACTTTTTATTATGTCGTTTAAATTTTGTTTCTCAATCGATTAAAAAGGACTATGGATTAAAGCATTTAATGTCAATGGCCATTCTAAGCTGAATGTGCCTGCTCTCGTCAGATCGCAGGAGTTACACAGCTTAAGGCCTCGCTAGTACCAGTGTGGGAGACTGTCTGGGAATCCGTGGTGCGGTTGACTTTTTATTATGTTGTTTAGATTTTGTTTCACAATAGATTAAATAGGACTATGGATTAAAGCATTTAACGTCAATGGCCATTCTAAGCTGAATGTGCCTGCTCTCGTCAGAACGCAGAAGTTACACAGCTTAAGGCCTCGCTAGTACCAGTGTGGGAGACTGTCTGGGAATCCGTGGTGCGGTTGAATTTTTATTATGTTGTTTAGATTTTGTTTCACAATCGATTAAAAAGGACTATGGATTAAAGCATTTAATGTCAATGGCCATTCTAAACTGAATGTCCCTGCTCTCGTCAGATCGCAGAAGATACACAGCTTAAGGCCTCGCTAGTACCAGTGTGGGAGACTGTCTGGGAATCCGTGGTGCGGTTGACTTTTTATTATGTCGTTTAGATTTTGTTTCACAATAAATTAAATAGGACTATGGATTAAGGCTTTTAATGTCAATGGCCATTCTAAGCTGAATGTGCCTGCTCTCGTCAGATCGCAGAAGTTACACAGCTTAAGGCCTCGCTAGTACCAGTGTGGGAGACTGTCTGCGAATCCGTGGTGCGGTTGACTTTTTATTATGTCGTTTAGATTTTGTTTCACAATAGATTAAATAGGACTATGGATTAAAGCACTTAACGTCAATGGCCATTCTAAGCTGAATGTGCCTGCTCTCGTCAGAACGCAGAAGTTACACAGCTTAAGGCCTCGCTAGTACCAGTGTGGGAGACTGTCTGGGAATCCGTGGTGAGGTTGAATTTTTATTATGTCGTTTAGATTTTGTTTCACAATCGATTAAAAAGGACTATGGATTAAAGCATTTAATGTCAATGGCCATTCTAAGCTGAATGTCCCTGCTCTCGTCAGATCGCAGAAGTTACACAGCTTAAGGCTTCGCTAGTACCAGTGTGGGAGACTGTCTAGGAATCCGTGGTGCGGTTGAATTTTTATTATGTCGTTTAGATTTTGTTTCACAATCGATTAAAAAGGACTATGGATTAAAGCATTTAATGTCAATTGCCATTCTAAGCTGAACGTCCCTGTTCTCGTCAGATCGCAGAAGTTACACAGCTTAAGCCCTCGCTAGTACCAGTGTGGGAGACTGTCTGGGAATCCGTGGTGCGGTTGACTTTTTATTATGTCGTTTAGATTTTGTTTCACAATCGATTAAATAGGACTATGGATTAAAGCATTTAATGTCAATGGCCATTCTAAGCTGAATGTGCCTGCTCTCGTCAGATCGCAGATGTTACACAGCTTAAGGCCTCGCTAGTACCAGTGTGGGAGACTCTCTGGGAATCCGTGGTGCGGTTGACTTTTTATTATGTCGTTTAAATTTTGTTTCTCAATCGATTAAAAAGGACTATGGATTAAAGCATTTAATGTCAATGGCCATTCTAAGCTGAATGTGCCTGCTCTCGTCAGATCACAGAAGTTACACAGCTTAAGGCCTCGCTAGTACCAGTGTGGGAGACTGTCTGGGAATCCGTGGTGCGGTTGACTTTTTATTATGTCGTTTAGATTTTGTTTCACAATAGATTAAATAGGACTATGGATTAAAGCATTTAACGTCAATGGCCATTCTAAGCTGAATGTGCCTGCTCTCGTCAGAACGCAGAAGTTACACAGCTTAAGGCCTCGCTTGTACCAGTGTGGGAGACTGTCTGGGAATCCGTGGTGCGGTTGAATTTTTATTATGTTGTTTAGATTTTGTTTCACAATCGATTAAAAAGGACTATGGATTAAAGCATTTAATGTCAATGGCCATTCTAAGCTGAGGAGGGAGGGCTGAGGAGGGAGGTCAATGTAGAAAAAAAAGGGGTAGCCAGGTTAGAGAGGGGTCAGACTATATTGGTGGGGGGAGAAACAGAATGTGGGGAGAGGACTAGACAACAAGATAAGGAGATCCTTTCGTTACAAAACATCAGTGTAAATAAAAAGGACCGATTAATGTCAAATCACATTTCTGATAATAAAAGTGAAAAACTGACAGGCAAGTTAAAGTGTATGTTCACAAATGCCAGAAGTCTAGCAAGCAAAATGGGGGAGCTGGAGGCCTTGATACTGGAAGAAAATATAGATATAGTTGGTGTTGCTGAAACATGGCTGGACTCTTCACATGACTGGGCTGTAAATCTACAGGGTTTTACACTTTTTCGTAAAGACAGGACAAATAGGAAAGGTGGTGGTGTATGTCTGTATGTGAGAAGTGATATGAAGGCGAGTGTGAAAGAGACAATAGTGGGTGAAGACTGTGAGGAGGTTGAAACCTTGTGGGTGGAACTAGAAAGGGAGGTAAACACTGAAAAAATTACTTTTGGTGTAATCTATAGACCCCCCAATATAACTGAGGAGATGGAAGGTCAGATATATAAACAGATGGAGCGGGCTGCACAGGCGGGTACTGTAGTGATAATGGGAGATAATGGGAGATATTAATTGGTGTCATGGTTCGGCTTCAACTGCAAAGGGGAGACATTTCCTCAACCTGTTGCAGGAAAATTTTATGGGCCAGTTTGTGGAAGACCCGACTAGAGGTGAAGCTCTGTTGGATCTGGTCATTTCTAATAATGCAGATCTTGTTGGGAATGTCAATGTTCGTGAAAACCTCGGTAACAGTGATCACAATATAGTTACATTTTACCTATACTGTAAAAAACAAACGCAGGCTGGGAGGGCAAAAACATTTAATTTTAAGAAAGCCAATTTCCCCAGGATGAGGGCTGCAATTCAGGATATAGACTGGGAAGAACTAATGTCAAATAATGGAACAAATGATAAATGGGAGATTTTCAAATCTACTTTGAGTTATTATAGTGCAAAATTTATTCCTACAGGTAATAAGTATAAACGACTCAAATTAAACCCCACATGGCTTACACCTTCTGTGAAAGGGGCAATACATGACAAAAAAAGGGCATTTAAAAAATACAAATCTGAGGGTACAGCTGTAGCCTTTGTAAAATATAAAGAGCTTAATAAAATCTGTAAAAATGTAATAAAATTAGCAAAAATACAAAATGAAAGGCAGGTGGCCAAGGATAGTAAAACAAATCCTAAAAAATTCTTCAAGCATATAAATGCAAAAAAGCCAAGGTCTGAACATGTAGGACCCCTAGATAATGGTAATGGGGAGTTGATCACAGGGGATCAAGAGAAGGCAGAGTTACTAAATGGGTTCTTTAGCTCTGTATATACAACAGAAGAAAGAGCAGCTGATGTAGCCGGTGCCAGTGCTGTTAATATATCAGTTGATATACTGAATTGGATGAATGTAGAGATGGTCCAAGCTAAATTAAATAAAATAAATGTGCACAAGGCTCCGGGACCAGATGGGTTACACCCTAGAATTCTTAAAGAGCTTAGTTCAGTTATTTCTGTCCCCCTTTTCATAATATTCAGAGAATCTCTAGTGACTGGTATAGTGCCAAGGGACTGGCGCAGGGCAAATGTGGTGCCTATTTTCAAAAAGGGCTCTAGGTCTTCCCCGGGTAATTATAGACCAGTAAGCTTAACATCCATCGTGGGGAAAATGTTTGAGGGGCTATTGAGGGACTATATACAGGATTATGTGACAATAAATAGCATTATAAGTGACAGCCAGCACGGTTTTACTAAGGACAGAAGTTGTCAAACTAACCTAATCTGTTTTTATGAAGAGGTGAGCAGAAGTCTAGACAGAGGGGCCGCTGTGGATTTAGTGTTTTTGGACTTTGCAAAGGCATTTGACACTGTCCCCCATAGACGCCTAATGGGTAAATTAAGGACTATAGGTTTAGAAAATATAGTTTGTAATTGGATTGAGAATTGGCTCAAGGACCGTATCCAGAGGGTTGTGGTCAATGATTCCTTCTCTGAATGGTCCCCGGTTATAAGTGGTGTACCCCAGGGTTCAGTGCTGGGACCACTATTATTCAACTTATTTATTAATGATATAGAGGAAGGGATTAATAGCACTATTTCTATTTTTGCAGATGACACCAAGCTATGTAATATAGTTCAGACTATGGAAGATGTTCATGAATTACAGGCAGATTTAAACAAACTAAGTGTTTGGGCGTCCACTTGGCAAATGAAGTTTAATGTAGATAAATGTAAAGTTATGCATCTTGGTACCAACAACCTGCATGCATCATATGTCCTAGGGGGAGCTACACTGGCGGATTCACTTGTTGAGAAGGATCTGGGTGTTCTTGTAAATCATAAACTCAATAACAGCATGCAGTGTCAATCAGCTGCTTCAAAGGCCAGCAGGATATTGTCGTGTATTAAAAGAGGCATGGACTCGCGGGACAGGGATGTAATAATGCCACTTTACAAAGCATTAGTGAGGCCTCATCTAGAATATGCAGTTCAGTTCTGGCCTCCAGTTCATAGAAAGGATGCCCTGGAGTTGGAAAAAATACAAAGAAGAGCAACGAAGCTAATAAGGGGCATGGAGAATTTAAGTTATGAGGAAAGATTGAAAGAATTAAACCTATTTAGCCTTGAAAAAAGAAGACTAAGGGGGGACATGATTAACTTATATAAATATATTAATGGCACATACAAAAAATATGGTGAAATCCTGTTCCTTGTAAAACCCCCTCAAAAAACAAGGGGGCACTCCCTCCGTCTGGAGAAAAAAAGGTTCAAGCTGCAGAGGCGACAAGGCTTCTTTACAGTGAGAACTGTGAATTTATGGAATAGCCTACCGCAGGAGCTGGTCACAGCAGGGACAGTAGATGGCTTTAAAAAAGGGTTAGATAATTTCCTAGAACAAAAAAATATTAGCTCCTATGTGTAGAAATTTTTCCTTCCCTTTTCCCTTCCCTTGGTTGAACTTGATGGACATGTGTCTTTTTTCAGCCGTACTAACTATGTAACTATGTAACTATGTAACTATGAATGTCCCTGCTCTCGTCAGATCGCAGAAGTTACACAGCTTAAGGCCTCTCTAGTACCAGTGTGGGAGACTGTCTGGGAATCCGTGGTGCGGTTGACTTTTTATTATGTCGTTTAGATTTTGTTTCACAATAAATTAAATAGGACTATGGATTAAGGCTTTTAACGTCAATGGCCATTCTAAGCTGAATGTGCCTGCTCTCGTCAGATCGCAGAAGTTACACAGCTTAAGGCCTCGCTAGTACCAGTGTGGGAGACTGTCTGGGAATTCGTGGTGCGGTTGACTTTTTATTATGTCGTTTAGATTTTGTTTCACAATCGATTAAAAAGGACTATGGATTAAAGCATTTAACGTCAATGGCCATTCTAAGCTGAATGTGCCTGCTCTCGTCAGATTGCAGAAGTTACACAGCTTAAGGCCTCGCTAGTACCAGTGTGTGAGACTGTCTGGGAATCCGTGGTGCGGTTGACTTTTTGTTATGTCGTTTAGATTTTGTTTCACAATAGATTAAAAAGGACTATGGATTAAAGCATTTAATGTCAATGGCCATTCTAAGCTGAATGTGCCTGCTCTCGTCAGATCGCAGAAGATACACAGCTTAAGGACTCGCTAGTACCAGTGTGGGAGACTGTCTGGGAATCCGTGGTGCGGTTGACTTTTTATTATGTCGTTTAGATTTTGTTTCACAATCGATTAAAAAGGACTATGGATTAAAGCATTTAATGTCAATGGCCATTCTAAGCTGAATGTGCCTGCTCTCGTCAGATCGCAGAAGTTACACAGCTTAAGGCCTCGCTAGTACCAGTGTGGGATACTGTCTGGGAATCCGTGGTGCGGTTGACTTTTTATTATGTCGTTTAGATTTTGTTTCACAAAAGATTAAATAGGACTATGGATTAAAGCATTTAAAGTCAATGGCCATTCTAAGCTGAATGTGCCTGCTCTCGTCAGAACGCAGAAGTTACACAGCTTAAGGCTTTGCTAGTACCAGTGTTGGAGACTGTCTGGGAATCCGTGGTGCGGTTGAATTTTTATTATGTTGTTTAGATTTTGTTTCACAATCGATTAAAAAGGACTATGGATTAAAGCATTTAATGTCAATGGCCATTCTAAGCTGAATCTCCCTGCTCTCGTCAGATCGCAGAAGTTACACAGCTTAAGGCCTCGCTAGTACCAGCGTGGGAGACTGTCTGGGAATCCGTGGTGCGGTTGACTTTTTATTATGTTGTTTAGATTTTGTTTCACAATAGATTAAATAGGACTATGGATTAAGTCTTTTAATGTCAATGGCCATTCTAAGCTGAATGTGCTTGCTCTCGTCGGATCGCAGAAGTTACACAGCTTAAGGCCTTGCTAGTACCAGTGTGGGAGACTGTCTGGGAATCCGTGGTGCGGTTGACTTTTTATTATGTCATTTAGATTTTGTTTCACAATCGATTAAAAAGGACTATGGATTAAAGCATTTAATGTCAATGGCCATTCTAAGCTGAATGTGCCTGCTCTCGTTAGATCGCAGAAGTTACATAGCTTAAAGCCTCGCTAGTACCAGTGTGGGAGACTGTCTGGGAATCCGTGGTGCGGTTGACTTTTTATTATGTCGTTTAGATTTTGTTTCACAATAGATTAAATAGGACTATGGATTAAAGCATTTAACATCAATGGCCATTCTAAGCTGAATGTGCCTGCTCTCGTCAGATCGTAGAAGATACACAGCTTAAGGCCTCGCTAGTACCAGTGTGGGAGACTGTCTGGGAATCCGTGGTGCGGTTGACTTTTTATTATGTCGTTTAGATTTTGTTTCACAATCGATTAAAAAGGACTATGGATTAAAGCATTTAATGTCAATGGCCATTCTAAGCTGAATGTCCCTGCTCTCGTCAGATCGCAGAAGTTACACAGCTTAAGGCCTCGCTAATACCAGTGTGGGAGACTGTCTGGGAATCCGTGGTGCGGAAGACTTTTTATTATGTTGTTTAGATTTTGTTTCACAATAGATTAAATAGGACTATGGAATAAGGCTTTTAATGTCAATGGCCATTCTAAGCTGAATGTGCCTGCTCTCGTCAGATCGCAGAAGTTACACAGCTTAAGGCCTCGCTAGTACCAGTGTGGGAGACTGTCTGGGAATCCGTGGTGCGGTTGACTTTTTATTATGTAGTTTAGATTTTGTTTCACAATCGATTAAAAAGGACTATGGATTAAAGCATTTAATGTCAATGGCCATTCTAAGCTGAATGTGCCTGCTCTCGTCAGATCGCAGAAGTTACACAGCTTAAGGCCTCGCTAGTACCAGTGTGGGAGACTCTCTGGGAATCCGTGGTGCGGTTGACTTTTTATTATGTCGTTTAAATTTTGTTTCTCAATCGATTAAAAAGGACTATGGATTAAAGCATTTAATGTCAATGGCCATTCTAAGCTGAATGTCCCTGCTCTCGTCAGATCGCAGAAGTTACACAGCTTAATGCCTCACTAGTACCAGAGTGGGAGACTGTCTGGGAATCAGTGGTGCGGTTGAATTTGTATTATGTCGTTTAGATTTTGTTTCACAATCGATTAAAAAGGAATATGGATTAAAGCATTTAATGTCAATGGCCATTCTAAGCTGAATGTCCCTGCTCTCGTCAGATTGCAGAAGTTACACAGCTTAAGGCCTCGCTAGTACCAGTGTGGGAGACTGTCTGGGAATCCGTGGTGCGGTTGACTTTTTATTATGTTGTTTAGATTTTGTTTCACAATAGATTAAATAGGACTATGGAATAAGGCTTTTAATGTCAATGGCCATTCTAAGCTGAATGTGCCTGCTCTCGTCAGATCGCAGAAGTTACACAGCTTAAGGCCTCGCTAGTACCAGTGTGGGAGACTGTCTGGGAATCCGTGGTGCGGTTGACTTTTTATTATGTCGTTTAGATTTTGTTTCACAATAGATTAAATAGGACTATGGATTAAAGCATTTAACGTCAATGGCCATTCTAAGCTGAATGTGCCTGCTCTCATCAGAACGCAGAAGTTACACAGCTTAAGGCCTCGCTAGTACCAGTGTGGGAGACTGTCTGGGAATCCGTGGTGCGGTTGAATTTTTATTATGTCGTTTAGATTTTGTTTCACAATCGATTAAAAAGGACTATGGATTAAAGCATTTAATGTCAATGGCCATTCTAAGCTGAATGTCCCTGCTCTCGTCAGATCGCAGAAGTTACACAGCTTAATGCCTCGCTAGTACCAGAGTGGGAGACTGTCTGGGAATCAGTGGTGCGGTTGAATTTGTATTATGTCGTTTAGATTTTGTTTCACAATCGATTAAAAAGGAATATGGATTAAAGCATTTAATGTCAATGGCCATTCTAAGCTGAATGTCCCTGCTCTCGTCAGATTGCAGAAGTTACACAGCTTAAGGCCTCGCTAGTACCAGTGTGGGAGACTGTCTGGGAATCCGTGGTGCGGTTGACTTTTTGTTATGTCGTTTAGATTTTGTTTCACAATCGATTAAAAAGGACTATGGATTAAAGCATTTAATGTCAATGGCCATTCTAAGCTGGATGTGCCTGCTCTTGTCAGATCGCGGAAGTTACACAGCTTAAGGCCTTGCTAGTACCAGTGTGGGAGACTGTCTGGGAATCCGTGGTGCGGTTGACTTTTTATTATGTCATTTAGATTTTGTTTCACAATCGATTAAAAAGGACTATGGATTAAAGCGTTTAATGTCAATGGCCATTCTAAGCTGAATGTGCCTGCTCTCGTTAGATCGCAGAAGTTACACAGCTTAACGCCTCGCTAGTACCAGTGTGGGAGACTGTCTGGGAATCCGTGGTGCGGTTGACTTTCTATTATGTCGTTTAGATTTTGTTTCACAATCGATTAAAAAGGACTATGGATTAAAGCATTTAATGTCAATGGCCATTCTAAGCTGAATGTGCCTGCTCTCGTCAGATCGCAGAAGATACACAGCTTAAGGCCTCGCTAGTACCAGTGTGGGAGACTGTCTGGGAATCCGTGGTGCGGTTGACTTTTTATTATGTCGTTTAGATTTTGTTTCACAATAGATTAAATAGGACTATGGATTAAAGCATTTAACGTCAATGGCCATTCTAAGCTGAATGTGCCTGCTCTCGTCAGAACGCAGAAGTTACACAGCTTAAGGCTTTGCTAGTACCAGTGTTGGAGACTGTCTGGGAATCCGTGGTGCGGTTGAATTTTTATTATGTCGTTTAGATTTTGTTTCACAATCGATTAAAAAGGACTATGGATTAAAGCATTTAATGTCAACGGCCATTCTAAGCTGAATGTCCCTGCTCTCGTCAGATCGCAGAAGTTACACAGCTTAAGGCCTCGCTAGTACCAGCGTGGGAGACTGTCTGGGAATCCGTGGTGCGGTTGACTTTTTATTATGTTGTTTTGATTTTGTTTCACAATAGATTAAATAGGACTATGGATTAAGGCTTTTAATGTCAATGGCCAATCTAAGCTGAATGTGCTTGCTCTCGTCAGATCGCAGAAGTTACACAGCTTAAGGCCTTGCTAGTACGAGTGTGGGAGACTGTCTGGGAATCCGTGGTGCGGTTGACTTTTTATTATGTCGTTTAGATTTTATTTCACAATCGATTAAAAAGGACTATGGATTAAAGCGTTTAATGTCAATGGCCATTCTAAGCTGAATGTGCCTGCTCTCGTTAGATCGCAGAAGTTACACAGCTTAACGCCTCGCTAGTACCAGTGTGGGAGACTGTCTGGGAATCCGTGGTGCGGTTGACTTTTTATTATGTAGTTTAGATTTTGTTTCACAATAGATTAAATAGGACTATGGATTAAAGCATTTAACGTCAATGGCCATTCTAAGCTGAATGTGCCTGCTCTCGTCAGATCGTAGAAGATACACAGCTTAAGGCCTCGCTAGTACCAGTGTGGGAGACTGTCTGGGAATCCGTGGTGCGGTTGACTTTTTATTATGTCGTTTAGATTTTGTTTCACAATCGATTAAAAAGGACTATGGATTAAAGCAATTAATGTCAATGGCCATTCTAAGCTGAATGTGCCTGCTCTCGTCAGATCGCAGAAGTTACACAGCTTAAGACCTCGCTAGTACCAGTGTGGGATACTGTCTGGGAATCCGTAGTGCGGTTGACTTTTTATTATGTCGTTTAGATTTTGTTTCACAATAGATTAAATAGGACTATGGATTAAAGCGTTTAACGTCAATGGCCATTCCAAGCTGAATGTGCCTGCTCTCGTCAGAACGCAGAAGTTACACAGCTTAAGGCCTCGCTAGTACCAGTGTGGGAGACTGTCTGGGAATCCGTGGTGAGGTTGAATTTTTATTATGTCGTTTAGATTTTGTTTCACAATCGATAAAAAAGGACTATGGATTAAAGCATTTAATGTCAATGGCCATTCTAAGCTGAATGTCCCTGCTCTCGTCAGATCGCAGAAGTTACACAGCTTAAGGCCTCGCTAGTACCAGTGTGGGAGACTGTCTGGGAATCCGTGGTGCGGTTGACTTTTTATTATGTTGTTTAGATTTTGTTTCACAATAGATTAAAAAGGACTATGGATTAAAGCATTTAATGTCAATGGCCATTCTAAGCTGAATGTGCCTGCTCTCGTTAGATCGCAGAAGTTACACAGCTTAACGCCTCGCTAGTACCAGTGTGGGAGACTGTCTGGGAATCCGTGGTGCGGTTGAATTTTTATTATGTCGTTTAGATTTTGTTTCACAATCGATTAAAAAGGACTATGGATTAAAGCATTTAATGTCAATGGCCATTCTAAGCTGATTGTGCCTGCTCTCGTCAGATCGCAGAAGTTACACAGCTTAAGGCCTCGCTAGTACTAGTGTGGGAGACTTTTTATTATGTCGTTTAGATTTTGTTTCACAATAGATTAAATAGGACTATGGATTAAAGCATTTAACGTCAATGGCCATTCTAAGCTGAATGTGCCTGCTCTCGTCAGAACGCAGAAGTTACACAGCTTAAGGCCTCGCTAGTACCAGTGTGGGAGACTCTCTGGGAACCCGTGGTGCGGTTGACTTTTTATTATGTTGTTTAGATTTTGTTTCACAATAGATTAAATAGGACTATGGATTAAGGCTTTTAAAGTCAATGGCCATTCTAAGCTGAATGTGCTTGCTCTCGTCAGATCGCAGAAGTTACACAGCTTAAGGCCTTGCTAGTACCAGTGTGGGAGACTGTCTGGGAATCCGTGGTGCGGTTGACTTTTTATTATGTCACTTAGATTTTGTTTCACAATCGATTAAAAAGGACTATGGATTAAAGCATTTAATGTCCATGGCCATTCTAAGCTGATTGTGCCTGCTCTCGTCAGATCGCAGAAGTTACACAGCTTAAGGCCTCGCTAGTGTGGGAGACATTTTATTATGTCGTTTAGATTTTGTTTCACAATAGATTAAATAGGACTATGGATTAAAGCATTTAACGTCAATGGCCATTCAAAGCTGAATGTGCCTGCTCTCGTCAGAACGCAGAAGTTACACAGCTTAAGGCCTCGTTAGTACCAGTGTGGGAGGCTGTCTGGGAATCCGTGGTGCGGTTGACTTTTTATTATGTCGTTTAGATTTTGTTTCACAATCGATTAAAAAGGACTATGGATTAAGGCATTTAATGTCAATGGCCATTCTAAGCTGAATGTCCCTGCTCTTTTCAGATCGCAGAAGTTACACAGCTTAAGGCCTCGCTAGTACCAGTGTGGGAGACTGTCTGGGTATCCGTGGTGCGGTTGAATTTTTATTATGTCGTTTAGATTTTGTTTCACAATCGATTAAAAAGGACTATGGATTAAAGCATTTAATGTCAATGGCCATTCTAAGCTGAATGTGCCTGCTCTCGTCAGATCGCAGAAGTTACACAGCTTAAGGCCTCGCTAGTACCGGTGTGGGAGACTGTCTGGGAATCCGTGGTGCGGTTGACTTTTTATTATGTCGTTTAGATTTTGTTTCACAATCGATTAAAAAGGACTATGGATTAAATCATTTAATGTCAATGGCCATTCTAAGCTGAATGTCCCTGCTCTTTTCAGATCGCAGAAGTTACACAGCTTAAGGCATCGCTAGTACCAGTGTGGGAGACTGTCTGGGTATCCGTGGTGCGGTTGAATTTTTATTATGTTGTTTAGATTTTGTTTCACAATCGATTAAAAAGGACTATGGATTAAAGCATTTAATGTCAATGGCTATTCTAAGCTGAATGTCCCTGCTCTCGTCAGATCTCAGAAGTTACACAGTTTAAGGCCTCGCTAGTACCAGTGTGGGAGACTGTCTGGGAATCCGTGGTGCGGTTGACTTTTTATTATGTCGTTTAGATTTTGTTTCACAATCGATTAAAAAGGACTATGGATTAAAGCATTTAATGTCAATGGCCATTCTAAGCTGAATGTGCCTGCTCTCGTCAGATCGCAGAAGTTACACAGCTTAAGGCCTCGCTAGTACCAGTGTGGGAGACCGTCTGGGAATCCGTGGTGCGGTTGATTTTTTATTATGTCGTTTAGATTTTGTTTCACAATCGATTTTAAAAGGACTATGGATTAAAGCATTTAATGTCAATGGCCATTCTAAGCTGAATGTGCCTGCTCTCGTCAGATCGCAGAAGTTACACAGCTTAAGGCCTTGCTAGTACCAGTGTGGGAGACTGTCTGGGAATCTGTGGTGCGGTTGACTTTTTATTATGTCGTTTAGATTTTGTTTCACAATCGATTAAAAAGGACTATGGATTAAAGCATTTAATGTCAATGGCCATTCTAAGCTGAATGTGCCTGCTCTCGTCAGATCGCAGAAGTTACACAGCTTAAGGCCTCGCTAGTACCAGTGTGGGAGACTGTCTGGGAATCCGTGGTGCGGTTGACTTTTTATTATGTCGTTTAGATTTTGTTTCACAATCAATTAAAAAGGACTATGGATTAAATCATTTAATGTCACTGGCCATTCTAAGCTGAATGTGCCTGCTCTCGTCAGATCGCAGAAGTTACACAGCTTAAGGCCTCGCTAGTACTAGTGTGGGAGACTGTCTGGGAATCCGTGGTGCGGTTGACTTTTTATTATGTTGTTTAGATTTTGTTTCACAATAGATTAAATAGGACTATGGATTAAAGCATTTAATGTCAATGGCCTTTCTAAGCTGAATGTGCCTGCTCTCGTCAGATCGCAGAAGTTACACAGCTTAAGGCCTCGCTAGTACCAGTGTGGGAGACTGTCTGGGAATCCGTGGTGCGGTTGACTTTTTATTATGTCGTTTAGATTTTGTTTCACAATCGATTAAACAGGGCTATGGATTAAAGCATTTAATGTCAATGGCCATTCTTAGCTGAATGTGCCTGCTCTCGTCAGATCGCAGAAGTTACACAGCTTAAGGCCTCGCTAGTACCAGTGTGGGAGACTGTCTGGGAATCCGTGGTGCGGTTGACTTTTCATTATGTCGTTTAGATTTTGTTTCACAATCGATAAAAAAGGACTATGGATTAAAGCATTTAATGTCAATGGCCATTCTAAGCTGAATGTGCCTGCTCTCGTTGGATCGCAGAAGTTACACAGCTTAACGCCTCGCTAGTACCAGTGTGGGAGACTGTCTGGGAATCCGAGGTGCGGTTGACTTTTTATTATGTCGTTTAGATTTTGTTTCACAATAGATTAAATAGGACTATGGATTAAAGCATTTAACGTCAATGGCCATTCTAAGCTGAATGTGCCTGCTCTCGTCAGATCGCAGAAGTTACACAGCTTAAGGCCTTGCTAGTACCAGTGTGGGAGACTGTCTGGGAATCCGTGGTGCGGTTGAATTTTTATTATGTCATTTAGATTTTGTTTCACAATCGATTAAAAAGGACTATGGATTAAAACATTTAAAGTCACTGGCCATTCTAAGCTGAATGTCCCTGCTCTCGGCAGATCGCAGAAGTTACACAGCTTAAGGCCTCGCTAGTACCAGTGTGGGAGACTGTCTGGGAATCCATGGTGCGGTTGACTTTTTATTATGTCGTTTAGATTTTGTTTCACAATCGATTAAACAGGGCTATGGATTAAAGCATTTAATGTCAATGGCCATTCTCAGCTGAATGTGCCTGCTCTCGTCAGATCGCAGAAGTTACACAGCTTAAGGCCTTGCTAGTACCAGTGTGGGAGACTGTCTGGGAATCCGTGGTGCGGTTGACTTTTTATTATGTCGTTTAGATTTTGTTTCACAATAGATTAAATAGGACTATGGATTAAAGCATTTAACGTCAATGGCCATTCTAAGCTGAATGTGCCTGCTCTCGTCAGAACGCAGAAGTTACACAGCTTAAGGCCTCGCTAGTACCAGTGTGGGAGACTGTCTGGGAATCCGTGGTGCGGTTGACTTTTTATTATGTCGTTTAGATTTTGTTTCACAATCGATTAAAAAGGACTATGGATTAAAGCATTTAATGTCAATGGCCATTCTAAGCTGAATGTGCCTGCTCTCGTCAGATCGCAGAAGTTACACAGCTTAAGGCCTCGCTAGTACCAGTGTGGGAGACTGTCTGGGAATCCGTGGTGCGGTTGATTTTTTATTATGTCGTTTAGATTTTGTTTCACAATCGATTAAAAAGGACTATGGATTAAAGCATTTAATGTCAATGGCCATTCTAAGCTGAATGTGCCTGCTCTCGTCAGATCGCAGTAGTTACACAGCTTAAGGCCTCGCTAGTACCAGTGTGGGAGACTGTCTGGGAATCCGTGGTGCTGTTCACTTTTTATTATGTCGTTTAGATTTTGTTTCACAATCAATTAAAAAGGACTATGGATTAAATCATTTAATGTCACTGGCCATTCTAAGCTGAATGTGCCTGCTCTCGTCAGATCGCAGAAGTTCCACAGCTTAAGGCCTTGCTAGTACCAGTGTGGGAGACTGTCTGGGAATCCGTGGTGCGGTTGACTTTTTATTATGTCGTTTAGATTTTGTTTCACAATCAATTAAAAAGGACTATGGATTAAATCATTTAATGTCACTGGCCATTCTAAGCTGAATGTGCCTGCTCTCGTCAGATCGCAGAAGTTACACAGCTTAAGGCCTCGCTAGTACTAGTGTGGGAGACTGTCTGGGAATCCGTGGTGCGGTTGACTTTTTATTATGTTGTTTAGATTTTGTTTCAAAATAGATTAAATAGGACTATGGATTAAAGCATTTAATGTCAATGGCCATTCTAAGCTGAATGTGCCTGCTCTCGTCAGATCGCAGAAGTTACACAGCTTAAGGCCTCGCTAGTACCAGTGTGGGAGACTGTCTGGGAATCCGTGGTGCGGTTGACTTTTTATTATGTCGTTTAGATTTTGTTTCACAATCGATTAAAAAGGACTATGGATTAAAGCATTTAATGTCAATGGCCATTCTAAGCTGAATGTCCCTGCTCTTTTTAGATCGCAGAAGTTACACAGCTTAAGGCCTCGCTAGTACCAGTGTGGGAGACTGTCTGGGAATCCGTGGTGCGGTTGACTTTTTATTATGTCGTTTAGATTTTGTTTCACAATCGATTAAAAAGGACTATGGATTAAAACATTTAATGTCAATGGCCATTCTAAGCTGAATGTGCCTGCTCTCGTCAGATCGCAGAAGTTACACAGCTTAAGGCCTCGCTAGTACCAGTGTGGGAGACTGTCTGGGAATCCGTGGTGCGGTTGATTTTTTATTATGTCGTTTAGATTTTGTTTCACAATCGATTAAAAAGGACTATGGATTAAAGCATTTAATGTCAATGGCCATTCTAAGCTGAATGTGCCTGCTCTCGTCAGATCGCAGAAGTTACACAGCTTAAGGCCTCGCTAGTACCAGTGTGGGAGACTGTCTGGGAATCCGTGGTGCGGTTGACTTTTTATTATGTCGTTTAGATTTTGTTTCACAATCAATTAAAAAGGACTATGGATTAAATCATTTAATGTCACGGGCCATTCTAAGCTGAATGTGCCTGCTCTCGTCAGATCGCAGAAGTTACACAGCTTAAGGCCTCGCTAGTACCAGTGTGGGAGACTGTCTGGGAATCCGTGGTGCGGTTAATTTTTTATTATGTCGTTTAGATTTTGTTTCACAATCGATTAAAAAGGACTATGGATTAAAGCATTTAATGTCAATGGCCATTCTAAGCTGAATGTGCCTGCTCTCGTCAGATCGCAGAAGTTACACAGCTTAAGGCCTCGCTAGTACCAGTGTGGGAGACTGTCTGGGAATCCGTGGTGCGGTTGACTTTTTATTATGTCGTTTAGATTTTGTTTCACAATCAATTAAAAAGGACTATGGATTAAATCATTTAATGTCACTGGCCATTCTAAGCTGAATGTGCCTGCTCTCGTCAGATCGCAGAAGTTACACAGCTTAAGGCCTCGCTAGTACTAGTGTGGGAGACTGTCTGGGAATCCGTGGTGCGGTTGACTTTTTATTATGTTGTTTAGATTTTGTTTCACAATAGATTAAATAGGACTATGGATTAAAGCATTTAACGCCAATGGCCATTCTAAGCTGAATGTGCCTGCTCTCGTCAGAACGCAGAAGTTACACAGCTTAAGGCCTCGCTAGTACCAGTGTGGGAGACTGTCTGGGAATCCGTGGTGCGGTTCCATTTTTATTATGTCGTTTAGATTTTGTTTAACAATCGATTAAAAAGGACTATGGATTAAAGCATTTAATGTCAATGGCCATTCTAAGCTGAATGTGCCTGCTCTCGTCAGATCGCAGAAGTTACACAGCTTAAGGCCTTGCTAGTACCAGTGTGGGAGACTGTCTGGGAATCTGTGGTGCGGTTGACTTTTTATTATGTCGTTTAGATTTTGTTTCACAATCGATTAAACAGGGCTATGGATTAAAGCATTTAATGTCAATGGCCATTCTTAGCTGAATGTGCCTGCTCTCGTCAGATCGCAGAAGTTACACAGCTTAAGGCCTCGCTAGTACCAGTGTGGGAGACTCTCTGGGAATCTGTGGTGCGGTTGACTTTTTATTATGTTGTTTAGATTTTGTTTCACAATAGATTAAATAGGACTTTGGATTAAGGCTTTTAATGTCAATGGCCATTCTAAGCTGAATTTGCCTTCTCTCGTTAGATCGCAGAAGTTACACAGCTTAACGCTTCGCTAGTACCAGTGTGGGAGACTGTCTGGGAATCCGTGGTGCGGTTGCCTTTTTATTATGTCGTTTAGATTTTGTTTCACAATAGATTAAATAGGACTATGGATTAAAGCATTTAATGTCAATGGCCATTCTAAGCTGAATGTGCCTGCTCTCGTCAGATCGCAGAAGTTACACAGCTTAAGGCCTCGCTAGTACCAGTGTGGGAGACTGTCTGGGAATCCGTGGTGCGGTTGACTTTTTATTATGTCGTTTAGATTTTGTTTCACAATAGATTAAATAGGACTATGGATTAAAGCATTTAACGTCAATGGCCATTCTAAGCTGAATGTGCCTGCTCTTGTCAGATCGCAGACGTTACACAGCTTAAGGCCTTGCTAGTACCAGTGTGGGAGACTGTCTGGGAATCCGTGGTGCGGTTGAATTTTTATTATGTCGTTTAGATTTTGTTTCACAATCGATTAAAAAGGACTATGGATTAAAACATTTAAAGTCACTGGCCATTCTAAGCTGAATGTCCCTGCTCTCGGCAGATCGCAGAAGTTACACAGCTTAACGCCTCGCTAGTACCAGTGTGGGAGACTGTCTGGGAATCCGTGGTGCGGTTGACTTTTTATTATGTCGTTTAGATTTTGTTTCACAATCGATTAAACAGGGCTATGGATTAAAGCATTTAATGTCAATGGCCATTCTCAGCTGAATGTGCCTGCTCTCGTCAGATCGCAGAAGTTACACAGCTTAAGGCCTTGCTAGTACCAGTGTGGGAGACTGTCTGGGAATCCGTGGTGCGGTTGACTTTTTATTATGTCGTTTAGATTTTGTTTCACAATAGATTAAATAGGACTATGGATTAAAGCATTTAACGTCAATGGCCATTCTAAGCTGAATGTGCCTGCTCTCGTCAGAACGCAGAAGTTACACAGCTTAAGGCCTCGCTAGTACCAGTGTGGGAGACTGTCTGGGAATCCGTGGTGCGGTTGACTTTTTATTATGTCGTTTAGATTTTGTTTCACAATCGATTAAAAAGGACTATGGATTAAAGCATTTAATGTCAATGGCCATTCTAAGCTGAATGTCCCTGCTCTTTTTAGATCGCAGAAGTTACACAGCTTAAGGCCTCGCTAGTACCAGTGTGGGAGACTGTCTGGGAATCCGTGGTGCGGTTGACTATTTATTATGTCGTTTAGATTTTGTTTCACAATCGATTAAAAAGGACTATGGATTAAAGCATTTAATGTCAATGGCCATTCTAAGCTGAATGTGCCTGCTCTCGTCAGATCGCAGAAGTTACACAGCTTAAGGCCTCGCTAGTACCAGTGTGGGAGACTGTCTGGGAATCCGTGGTGCGGTTGATTTTTTATTATGTCGTTTAGATTTTGTTTCACAATCGATTAAAAAGGACTATGGATTAAAGCATTTAATGTCAATGGCCATTCTAAGCTGAATGTGCCTGCTCTCGTCAGATCGCAGAAGTTACACAGCTTAAGGCCTCGCTAGTACCAGTGTGGGAGACTGTCTGGGAATCCGTGGTGCGGTTGACTTTTTATTATGTTGTTTAGATTTTGTTTCACAATCAATTAAAAAGGACTATGGATTAAATCATTTAATGTCACTGGCCATTCTAAGCTGAATGTGCCTGCTCTCGTCAGATCGCAGAAGTTCCACAGCTTAAGGCCTCGCTAGTACCAGTGTGGGAGACTGTCTGGGAATCCGTGGTGCGTTTGACTTTTTATTATGTCGTTTAGATTTTGTTTCACAATCAATTAAAAAGGACTATGGATTAAAGCATTTAATGTCAATGGCCATTCTAAGCTGAATGTGCCTGCTCTCGTTGGATCGCAGAAGTTACACAGCTTAACGCCTCGCTAGTACCAGTGTGGGAGACTGTCTGGGAATCCGTGGTGCGGTTGACTTTTTATTATGTTGTTTAGATTTTGTTTCACAATAGATTAAATAGGACTATGGATTAAAGCATTTAATGTCAATGGCCATTCTAAGCTGAATGTGCCTGCTCTCGTCAGATCGCAGAAGTTACACAGCTTAAGGCCTCGCTAGTACCAGTGTGGGAGACTGTCTGGGAATCCGTGGTGCGGTTGACTTTTTATTATGTCGTTTAGATTTTGTTTCACAATCGATTAAACAGGGCTATGGATTAAAGCATTTAAAGTCAATGGCCATTCTAAGCTGAATGTCCCTGCTCTCGTCAGATCGCAGAAGTTACACAGCTTAAGGCCTCGCTAGTACCAGTGTGGGAGACTGTCTGGGAATCCGTGGTGCGGTTGACTTTTCATTATGTCGTTTAGATTTTGTTTCACAATCGATTAAACAGGGCTATGGATTAAAGCATTTAATGTCAATCGCCATTCTCAGCTGAATGTGCCTGCTCTCGTCAGAACGCAGAAGTTACACAGCTTAACGCCTCGCTAGTACCAGTGTGGGAGACTGTCTGGGAATCCGAGGTGCGGTTGACTTTTTATTATGTCGTTTAGATTTTGTTTCACAATAGATTAAATAGGACTATGGATTAAAGCATTTAACGTCAATGGCCATTCTAAGCTGAATGTGCCTGCTCTCGTCAGATCGCAGAAGTTACACAGCTTAAGGCCTTGCTTGTACCAGTGTGGGAGACTGTCTGGGAATCCGTGGTGTGGTTGAATTTTTATTATGTCGTTTAGATTTTGTTTCACAATCGATTAAAAAGGACTATGGATTAAAACGTTTAAAGTCAATGGCCATTCTAAGCTGAATGTCCCTGCTCTCGGCAGATCGCAGAAGTTACACAGCTTAAGGCCTCGCTAGTACCAGTGTGGGAGACTGTCTGGGAATCCGTGGTGCGGTTGACTTTTTATTATGTCGTTTAGATTTTGTTTCACAATCGATTAAACAGGGCTATGGATTAAAGCATTTAATGTCAATGGCCATTCTCAGCTGAATGTGCCTGCTCTCGTCAGAACGCAGAAGTTACACAGCTTAAGGCCTCGCTAGTACCAGTGTGGGAGACTGTCTGGGAATCCGTGGTGCGGTTGAATTTTTATTATGTCGTTTAGATTTTGTTTCACAATCGATTAAAAAGGACTATGGATTAAAACATTTAAAGTCAATGGCCATTCTAAGCTGAATGTCCCTGCTCTCGGCAGATCGCAGAAGTTACACAGCTTAAGGCCTCGCTAGTACCAGTGTGGGAGACTGTCTGGGAATCCGTGGTGCGGTTGACTTTTTATTATGTTGTTTAGATTTTGTTTCACAATCGATTAAAAAGGACTATGGATTAAAGCATTTAATGTCAATGGCCATTCTAAGCTGAATGTGCCTGCTCTCGTCAGATCGCAGAAGTTACACAGCTTAAGGCCTTGCTAGTACCAGTGTGGGAGACTGTCTGGGAATCCGTGGTGCGGTTGCCTTTTTATTATGTCGTTTAGATTTTGTTTCACAATCGATTAAACAGGGCTATGGATTAAAGCATTTAATGTCAATGGCCATTCTCAGCTGAATGTGCCTGCTCTCGTCAGAACGCAGAAGTTACACAGCTTAAGGCCTCGCTAGTACCAGTGTGGGAGACTGTCTGGGAATCCGTGGTGCGGTTGACTTTTTATTATGTCGTTTAGATTTTGTTTCACAATCGATTAAAAAGGACTATGGATTAAAGCATTTAATGTCAATGGCCATTCTAAGCTGAATGTCCCTGCTCTTTTTAGATCGCAGAAGTTACACAGCTTAAGGCCTCGCTAGTACCAGTGTGGGAGACTGTCTGGGAATCCGTGGTGCGGTTGACTTTTTATTATGTCGTTTAGATTTTGTTTCACAATCGATTAAAAAGGACTATGGATTAAAGCATTTAATGTCAATGGCCATTCTAAGCTGAATGTGCCTGCTCTCGTCAGATCGCAGAAGTTACACAGCTTAATGCCTCGCTAGTACCAGTGTGGGAGACTGTCTGGGAATCCGTGGTGCGGTTGATTTTTTATTATGTCGTTTAGATTTTGTTTCACAATCGATTAAAAAGGACTATGGATTAAAGCATTTAATGTCAATGGCCATTCTAAGCTGAATGTGCCTGCTCTCGTCAGATCGCAGAAGTTACACAGCATAAGGCCTCGCTAGTACCAGTGTGGGAGACTGTCTAGGAATCCGTGGTGCGGTTGACTTTTTATTATGTCGTTTAGATTTTGTTTCACAATCAATTAAAAAGGACTATGGATTAAATCATTTAATGTCACTGGCCATTCTAAGCTGAATGTGCCTGCTCTCGTCAGATCGCAGAAGTTACACAGCTTAAGGCCTCGCTAGTACCAGTATGGGAGACTGTCTGGGAATCCGTGGTGCGGTTGATTTTTTATTATGTCGTTTAGATTTTGTTTCACAATCGATTAAAAAGGACTATGGATTAAAGCATTTAATGTCAATGGCCATTCTAAGCTGAATGTGCCTGCTCTCGTCAGATCGCAGAAGTTACACAGCTTAAGGCCTCGCTAGTACCAGTGTGGGAGACTGTCTGGGAATCCGTGGTGCGGTTGACTTTTTATTATGTCGTTTAGATTTTGTTTCACAATCAATTAAAAAGGACTATGGATTAAAGCATTTAATGTCAATGGCCATTCTAAGCTGAATGTGCCTGCTCTCGTCAGATCTCAGAAGTTACACAGCTTAAGGCCTCGCTAGTACTAGTGTGGGAGACTGTCTGGGAATCCGTGGTGCGGTTGACTTTTTATTATGTTGTTTAGATTTTGTTTCACAATAGATTAAATAGGACTATGGATTAAAGCATTTAACGCCAATGGCCATTCTAAGCTGAATGTGCCTGCTCTCGTCAGAACGCAGAAGTTACACAGCTTAAGGCCTCGCTAGTACCAGTGTGGGAGACTGTCTGGGAATCCGTGGTGCGGTTCCATTTTTATTATGTCGTTTAGATTTTGTTTAACAATCGATTAAAAAGGACTATGGATAAAAGCATTTAATGTCAATGGCCATTCTAAGCTGAATGAGCCTGCTCTCGTTAGATCACAGAAGTTACACAGCTTAACGCCTCGCTAGTACCAGTGTGGGAGACTGTCTGGGAATCCGTGGTGCGGTTGACTTTTTATTATGTCGTTTAGATTTTGTTTCACAATAGATTAAATAGGACTATGGATTAAAGCATTTAACATCAATGGCCATTCTAAGCTGAATGTGCCTGCTCTCGTCAGATCGCAGAAGTTACACAGCTTAAGGCCTCGCTAGTACCAGTGTAGGAGACTGTCTGGGAATCCGTGGTGCGGTTTAATTTTTATTATGTCGTTTAGATTTTGTTTCACAATCGATTAAAAAGGACTATGGATTAAAGCATTTAATATCAATGGCCATTCTAAGCTGAATGTCCCTTCTCTCGTCAGATCGCAGAAGTTACACAGCTTAAGGCCTCGCTAGTACCAGTGTGGGAGACTGTCTGGGAATCCGTGGTGCGGTTGACTTTTTATTATGTCGTTTAGATTTTGTTTCACAATCAATTAAAAAGGACTATGGATTAAAGCATTTAATGTCACTTGCCATTCTAAGCTGAATGTGCCTCCTCTCGTCAGATCGCAGAAGTTACACAGCTTAAGGCCTCGCTAGTACTAGTGTGGGAGACTGTCTGGGAATCCGTGGTGCGGTTGACTTTTTATTATGTTGTTTAGATTTTGTTTCACAATAGATTAAATAGGACTATGGATTAAAGCATTTAACGTCAATGGCCATTCTAAGCTGAATGTGCCTGCTCTCGTCAGATCGCAGAAGTTACACAGCTTAAGGCCTCGCTAGTACCAGTGTGGGAGACTGTCTGGGAATCCGTGGTGTGGTTGAATTTTTATTATGTCGTTTAGATTTTGTTTCACAATCGATTAAAAAGGACTATGGATTAAAGCATTTAATGTCAATGGCCATTCTAAGCTGAATGTCCCTGCTCTCGTCAGATCGCAGAAGTTACACAGCTTAAGGCCTCGCTAGTACCAGTGTGGGAGACTGTCTGGGAATCCGTGGTGCGGTTGTCTTTTTATTATGTCGTTTAGATTTTGTTTCACAATCGATAAAAAAGGACTATGGATTAAAGCATTTAATGTCAATGGCCATTCTAAGCTGAATGTGCCTGCTCTCGTTAGATCGCAGAAGTTACACAGCTTAACGCCTCGCTAGTACCAGTGTGGGAGACTGTCTGGGAATCCGAGGTGCGGTTGACTTTTTATTATGTCGTTTAGATTTTGTTTCACAATCGATTAAAAAGGACTATGGATTAAAGTATTTAATGTCAATGGCCATTCTAAGCTGAATGTGCCTGCTCTCGTTAGATCGCAGAAGATACACAGCTTAACGCCTCGCTAGAACCAGTGTGGGAGACTGTCTGGGAATCCGTGGTGCGGTTGAATTTTTATTATGTCGTTTAGATTTTGTTTCACAATCGATTTAAAAGGACTATGGATTAAAGCATTTAATGTCAATGGCCATTCTAAGCTGAATGTCCCTGCTCTCGTCAGATCGCAGAAGTTACACAGCTTAAGGCCTCGCTAGTACCAGTGCGGGAGACTGTCTGGGAATCCGTGGTGCGGTTGACTTTTTATTATGGCGTTTAGATTTTGTTTCACAATCGATTAAGTAGGACTATGGATTAAAGCATTTAACGTCAATGGCCATTCTAAGCTGAATGTGCCTGCTCTCGTCAGAACGCAGAAGTTACACAGCTAAGGCCTCGCTAGTACCAGTGTGGGAGACTGTCTGGGAAGCCGTGGTGCGGTTGAATTTTTATTATGTCGTTTAGATTTTGTTTCACAATCGATAAAAAAGGACTATGGATTAAAGCATTTAATGTCAATGGCCATTCTAAGCTGAATGTCCCTGCTATCGTCAGATCGCAGAAGTTACACAGCTTAACGCCTCACTAGTACCAGTGTGGGAGACTGTCTGGGAATCCGAGGTGCGGTTGACTTTTTATTATGTCGTTTAGATTTTGTTTCACAATAGATTAAATAGGACTATGGATTAAAGCATTTAATATCAATGGCTATTCTAAGCTGAATGTGCCTGCTCTCGTCAGATCGCAGAAGTTACACAGCTTAAGGCCTCGCTAGTACCAGTGTGGGAGACTGTCTGGGAATCCGTGGTGCGGTTGAATTTTTATTATGTCGTTTAGATTTTGTTTCACAATCGATTAAAAAGGACTATGGATTAAAACATTTAAAGTCAATGGCCATTCTAAGCTGAATGTCCCTGCTCTCGGCAGATCGCAGAAGTTACACAGCTTAAGGCCTCGCTAGTACCAGTGTGGGAGACTGTCTGGGAATCCGTGGTGCGGTTGACTTTTTATTATGTCGTTTAGATTTTGTTTCACAATCGATTAAACAGGGCTATGGATTAAAGCATTTAATGTCAATGGCCATTCTAAGCTGAATGTGCCTGCTCTCGTCAGATCGCAGAAGTTACACAACTTAAGGCCTTGCTAGTACCAGTGTGGGAGACTGTCTGGGAATCCGTGGTGCGGTTGACTTTTTATTATGTCGGTTAGATTTTGTTTCACAATAGATTAAATAGGACTATGGATTAAAGCATTTAACAGCAATGGCCATTCTAAGCTGAATGTCCCTGCTCTTTTCAGATCGCAGAAGTTACACAGCTTAAGGCCTCGCTAGTACCAGTGTGGGAGACTGTCTGGGTATCCGTGGTGCGGTTTAATTTTTATTATGTCGTTTAGATTTTGTTTCACAATCGATTAAAAAGGACTATGGATTAAAGCATTTAATGTCAATGGCCATTCTAAGCTGAATGTGCCTGCTCTCGTCAGATCGCAGAAGTAACACAGCTTAAGGCCTCGCTAGTACCAGTGTGGGAGACTGTCTGGGAATCCGTGGTGCAGTTGACTTTTTATTATGTCGTTTAGATTTTGTTTCACAATCGATTAAAAAGGACTATGGATTAAAGCATTTAATGTCAATGGCCATTCTAAGCTGAATGTCCCTGCTCTTTTCATAGACGCTCGATCTTGGCGGCATTCGTCTCAGCGCCTGGCAATTAGTATAGAAGCACTGTTTCCCACTGTTTCTGAGGCTAATTCTTGAACCGTAAGTCTTAGACGCTTGATCTTGGCGGCATTCGTCTCAGCGCCTGGCAATTAGCATAGAAGCACTGTCTTTGACTTATCTGAAAGTTTCCCAGGCGAGCTATTCACAAGTAAATCCTAGACGCTCGATCTTGGTTACTTTCGCTTTCGCGGCTGGCAGCAAAGTACAGAACCATGTTTCTGTGAATAACTCTTGAACCGTAAGTCACAGACGCTCGCTCTTGGCTGCATTCGTTTCAGCTCGTGGCAGCCAGTCTAAAAAAACACTATCTTGGACTTCTCTGGATGTTTCCCAGGCGAGCTATTGGCAGCATGTTCAAAACCACTGTTTCTGAGGCTAATTCTTGAACCGTAAGTCATAGACGCTCGATCTTGGCGGCATTCGTCTCAGCGCCTGGCAATTAGTATAGAAGCACTGTTTCCCACTGTTTCTGAGGCTAATTCTTGAACCGTAAGTCTTAGACGCTTGATCTTGGCGGCATTCGTCTCAGCGCCTGGCAATTAGCATAGAAGCACTGTCTTTGACTTATCTGAAAGTTTCCCAGGCGAGCTATTGACAAGTAAATCCTAGACGCTCGATCTTGGTTACTTTCGCTTTCGCGGCTGGCAGCAAAGTTTAGAACCATGTTTCTGTGAATAACTCTTGAACCGTAAGTCACAGACGCTCGCTCTTGGCTGCATGCGTTTCAGCTCGTGGCAGCCAGTCTAAAAAAACACTATCTTGGACTTCTCTGGATGTTTCCCAGGCGAGCTATTGGCAGCATGTTTAGAACCACTGTTTCTGAGGCTAATTCTTGAACCGTAAGTCATAGACGCTCGATCTTGGCGGCATTCGTCTCAGCACCTGGAAATTAGTATAGAAGCACTGTTTCCCACTGTTTCTGAGGCTAATTCTTGAACCGTAAGTCATAGACGCTCGATCTTGGCGGCATTCGTCTCAGCGCCTGGCAATTAGTATAGAAGCACTGTCTTTGACTTCACTGGATGTTTCCCAGGCGAGCTATTGACAAGTAAATCCTAGACGCTCGATCTTGGTTATTTTTGCTTTCGCGGCTGGCAGCAAAGTTCAGAACCATGTTTCTGTGAATAACTCTTGAACCGTAAGTGACAGACGCTCGCTCTTGGCTGCATTCGTTTCAGCTCGTGGCAGCCAGTCTAAAAAACACTATCTTGGACTTCTCTGGATGTTTCCCAGGCGAGCTATTGGCAGCATGTTCAGAACCACTGTTTCTGAGGCTAATTCTTGAACCGTAAGTCATAGACGCTCGATCTTGGCGGCATTCGTCTCAGCGCCTGGCAATTAGTATAGAAGCACTGTTTCCCACTGTTTCTGAGGCTAATTCTTGAACCGTAAGTCTTAGACGCTTGATCTTGGCGGCATTCGTCTCAGCGCCTGGCAATTAGCATAGAAGCACTGTCTTTGACTTATCTGAAAGTTTCCCAGGCGAGCTATTCACAAGTAAATCCTAGACGCTCGATCTTGGTTACTTTCGCTTTCGCGGCTGGCAGCAAAGTACAGAACCATGTTTCTGTGAATAACTCTTGAACCGTAAGTCACAGACGCTCGCTCTTGGCTGCATTCGTTTCAGCTCGTGGCAGCCAGTCTAAAAAAACACTATCTTGGACTTCTCTGGATGTTTCCCAGGCGAGCTATTGGCAGCATGTTCAAAACCACTGTTTCTGAGGCTAATTCTTGAACCGTAAGTCATAGACGCTCGATCTTGGCGGCATTCGTCTCAGCGCCTGGCAATTAGTATAGAAGCACTGTTTCCCACTGTTTCTGAGGCTAATTCTTGAACCGTAAGTCTTAGACGCTTGATCTTGGCGGCATTCGTCTCAGCGCCTGGCAATTAGCATAGAAGCACTGTCTTTGACTTATCTGAAAGTTTCCCAGGCGAGCTATTGACAAGTAAATCCTAGACGCTCGATCTTGGTTACTTTCGCTTTCGCGGCTGGCAGCAAAGTTTAGAACCATGTTTCTGTGAATAACTCTTGAACCGTAAGTCACAGACGCTCGCTCTTGGCTGCATGCGTTTCAGCTCGTGGCAGCCAGTCTAAAAAAACACTATCTTGGACTTCTCTGGATGTTTCCCAGGCGAGCTATTGGCAGCATGTTTAGAACCACTGTTTCTGAGGCTAATTCTTGAACCGTAAGTCATAGACGCTCGATCTTGGCGGCATTCGTCTCAGCACCTGGAAATTAGTATAGAAGCACTGTTTCCCACTGTTTCTGAGGCTAATTCTTGAACCGTAAGTCATAGACGCTCGATCTTGGCGGCATTCGTCTCAGCGCCTGGCAATTAGTATAGAAGCACTGTCTTTGACTTCACTGGATGTTTCCCAGGCGAGCTATTGACAAGTAAATCCTAGACGCTCGATCTTGGTTATTTTTGCTTTTTCGCGGCTGGCAGCAAAGTTCAGAACCATGTTTCTGTGAATAACTCTTGAACCGTAAGTGACAGACGCTCGCTCTTGGCTGCATTCGTTTCAGCTCGTGGCAGCCAGTCTAAAAAACACTATCTTGGACTTCTCTGGATGTTTCCCAGGCGAGCTATTGGCAGCATGTTCAGAACCACTGTTTCTGAGGCTAATTCTTGAACCGTAAGTCATAGACGCTCGATCTTGGCGGCATTCGTCTCAGCGCCTGGCAATTAGTATAGAAGCACTGTTTCCCACTGTTTCTGAGGCTAATTCTTGAACCGTAAGTCTTAGACGCTTGATCTTGGCGGCATTCGTCTCAGCGCCTGGCAATTAGTATAGCTGCACTGTTTTTGACTTCTCTGGATTTTTTCCAGGCGAGCTATTCACAAGTAAATCCTAGACGCTCGATCTTGGTTGCTTTCGCTTTCGCGGCTGGCGCAAAGTTCAGAACCATGTATATGTGAATAACTTTTGAACCGTAAGTCACAGACGCTCGCTCTTGGCTGCATGCGTTTCAGCTCGTGGCAGCCAGTCTAAAAAAACACTATCTTGGACTTCTCTGGATGTTTCCCAGGCGAGCTATTGGCAGCATGTTCAGAACCACTGTTTCTGAGGCTAATTCTTGAACCGTTAGTCATAGACGCTCGACCTTGGCGGCATTCGTCTCAGCACCTGGCAATTAGTATAGAAGCACTGTCTTTGACTTCTCTGGATGTTTCCCAGGCGAGCTATTGACAAGTAAATCCTAGACGCTCGATCTTGGTTATTTTCGCTTTCGCGGCTGGCAGCAAAGTTCCGAACCATGTTTCTGTGAATAACTCTTGAACCGTAAGTCACAGACGCTCGCTCTTGGCTGCATTCGTTTCAGCTCGTGGCAGCCAGTCTAAAAAACACTATCTTGGACTTCTCTGGATGTTTCCCAGGCGAGCTATTGGCAGCATGTTTTGAACCACTGTTTCTGAGGCTAATTCTTGAACCGTAAGTCTTAGACGCTTGATCTTGGCGGCATTCGTCTCAGCGCCTGGCAATTAGTATAGAAGCACTGTCTTTGACTTCTCTGGATGTTTCCCAGGCGAGCTATTCACAAGTAAATCCTAGACGCTCGATCTTGGTTACTTTCGCTTTCGCGGCTGGCAACAAAGTTCAGAACCATGTTTCTGTGAATAACTCTTGAACCGTAAGTCACAGACGCTCGCTCTTGGCTGCATTCGTTTCAGCTCGTGGCAGCCAGTCTAAAAAAACACTATCTTGGACTTCTCTGGATGTTTCCCAGGCGAGCTATTGGCAGCATGTTCAAAACCACTGTTTCTGAGGCTAATTCTTGAACCGTAAGTCATAGACGCTCGATCTTGGCGGCATTCGTCTCAGCGCCTGGCAATTAGTATAGAAGCACTGTTTCCCACTGTTTCTGAGGCTAATTCTTGAACCGTAAGTCTTAGACGCTTGATCTTGGCGGCATTCGTCTCAGCGCCTGGCAATTAGTATAGAAGCACTGTCTTTGACTTATCTGAAAGTTTCCCAGGCGAGCTATTCACAAGTAAATCCTAGACGCTCGATCTTGGTTACTTTCGCTTTCGCGGCTGGCAGCAAAGTTCAGAACCATGTTTCTGTGAATAACTCTTGAACCGTAAGTCACAGACGCTCGCTCTTGGCTGCATTCGTTTCAGCTCGTGGCAGCCAGTCTAAAAAAACACTATCTTGGACTTCTCTGGATGTTTCCCAGGCGAGCTATTGGCAGCATGTTCAGAACCACTGTTTCTGAGGCTAATTCTTGAACCGTAAGTCATAGACGCTCGATCTTGGCGGCATTCGTCTCAGCGCCTGGCAATTAGTATAGAAGCACTGTTTCCCACTGTTTGTGAGGCTAATTCTTGAACCGTAAGTCATAGACGCTCGATCTTGGCGGCATTCGTCTCAGCGCCTGGCAATTAGTATAGAAGCACTGTCTTTGACTTCTCTGGATGTTTCCCATGCGAGCTATTGACAAGTAAATCCTAGACGCTCGATCTTGGTTACTTTCGCTTTCGCGGCTGGCAGCAAAGTTCAGAACCATGTTTCTGTGAATAACTCTTGAACCGTAAGTCACAGACGCTCGCTCTTGGCTGCATTCGTTTCAGCTCGTGGCAGCCAGTCTAAAAAAACACTATCTTGGACTTCTCTGGATGTTTCCCAGGCGAGCTATTGGCAGCCGGTTCAAAACCACTGTTTCTGAGGCTAATTCTTGAACCGTAAGTCATAGACGCTCGATCTTGGCGGCATTCGTCTCAGCGCCTGGCAATTAGTATAGAAGCACTGTTTCCCACTGTTTCTGAGGCTAATTCTTGAACCGTAAGTCTTAGACGTTTGATCTTGGCGGCATTCGTCTCAGCGCCTGGCAATTAGCATAGAAGCACTGTCTTTGACTTATCTGAAAGTTTCCCAGGCGAGCTATTCACAAGTAAATCCTAGACGCTCGATCTTGGTTACTTTCGCTTTCGCGGCTGGCAGCAAAGTACAGAACCATGTTTCTGTGAATAACTCTTGAACCGTAAGTCACAGACGCCCGCTCTTGGCTGCATTCGTTTCAGCTCGTGGCAGCCAGTCTAAAAAAACACTATCTTGGACTTCTCTGGATGTTTCCCAGGCGAGCTATTGGCAGCATGTTCAGAACCACTGTTTCTGAGGCTAATTCTTGAACCGTAAGTCATAGACGCTCGATCTTGGCGGCATTCGTCTCAGCGCCTGGCAATTAGTATAGAAGCACTGTTTCCCACTGTTTCTGAGGCTAATTCTTGAACCGTAAGTCATAGACGCTCGATCTTGGCGGCATTCGTCTCAGCGCCTGGCAATTAGTATAGAAGCACTGTCTTTGACTTCTCTGGATGTTTCCCATGCGAGCTATTGACAAGTAAATCCTAGACGCTCGATCTTGGTTACTTTCGCTTTCGCGGCTGGCAGCAAAGTTCAGAACCATGTTTCTGTGAATAACTCTTGAACCGTAAGTCACAGACGCTCGCTCTTGGCTGCATTCGTTTCAGCTCGTGGCAGCCAGTCTAAAAAAACACTATCTTGGACTTCTCTGGATGTTTCCCAGGTGAGCTATTGGCAGCCGGTTCAAAACCACTGTTTCTGAGGCTAATTCTTGAACCGTAAGTCATAGACGCTCGATCTTGGCGGCATTCGTCTCAGCGCCTGGCAATTAGTATAGAAGCACTGTTTCCCACTGTTTCTGAGGCTAATTCTTGAACCGTAAGTCTTAGACGCTTGATCTTGGCGGCATTCGTCTCAGCGCCTGGCAATTAGCATAGAAGCACTGTCTTTGACTTATCTGAAAGTTTCCCAGGCGAGCTATTCACAAGTAAATCCTAGACGCTCGATCTTGGTTACTTTCGCTTTCGCGGCTGGCAGCAAAGTACAGAACCATGTTTCTGTGAATAACTCTTGAACCGTAAGTCACAGACGCTCGCTCTTGGCTGCATTCGTTTCAGCTCGTGGCAGCCAGTCTAAAAAAACACTATCTTGGACTTCTCTGGATGTTTCCCAGGCGAGCTATTGGCAGCATGTTCAAAACCACTGTTTCTGAGGCTAATTCTTGAACCGTAAGTCATAGACGCTCGATCTTGGCGGCATTCGTCTCAGCGCCTGGCAATTAGTATAGAAGCACTGTTTCCCACTGTTTCTGAGGCTAATTCTTGAACCGTAAGTCTTAGACGCTTGATCTTGGCGGCATTCGTCTCAGCGCCTGGCAATTAGCATAGAAGCACTGTCTTTGACTTATCTGAAAGTTTCCCAGGCGAGCTATTGACAAGTAAATCCTAGACGCTCGATCTTGGTTACTTTCGCTTTCGCGGCTGGCAGCAAAGTTTAGAACCATGTTTCTGTGAATAACTCTTGAACCGTAAGTCACAGACGCTCGCTCTTGGCTGCATTCGTTTCAGCTCGTGGCAGCCAGTCTAAAAAAACACTATCTTGGACTTCTCTGGATGTTTCCCAGGCGAGCTATTGGCAGCATGTTCAGAACCACTGTTTCTGAGGCTAATTCTTGAACCGTAAGTCATAGACGCTCGACCTTGGCGGCATTCGTCTCAGCACCTGGCAATTAGTATAGAAGCACTGTCTTTGACTTCTCTGGATGTTTCCCAGGCGAGCTATTGACAAGTAAATCCTAGACGCTCGATCTTGGTTATTTTCGCTTTCGCGGCTGGCAGCAAAGTTCCGAACCATGTTTCTGTGAATAACTCTTGAACCGTAAGTCACAGACGCTCGCTCTTGGCTGCATTCGTTTCAGCTCGTGGCAGCCAGTCTAAAAAACACTATCTTGGACTTCTCTGGATGTTTCCCAGGCGAGCTATTGGCAGCCGGTTCAAAACCACTGTTTCTGAGGCTAATTCTTGAACCGTAAGTCATAGAAGCTCGATCTTGGCGGCATTCGTCTCAGCGCCTGGCAATTAGTATAGAAGCACTGTTTCCCACTGTTTCTGAGGCTAATTCTTGAACCGTAAGTCTTAGACGCTTGATCTTGGCGGCATTCGTCTCAGCGCCTGGCAATTAGCATAGAAGCACTGTCTTTGACTTATCTGAAAGTTTCCCAGGCGAGCTATTCACAAGAAAATCCTAGACGCTCGATCTTGGTTACTTTCGCTTTCGCGGCTGGCAGCAAAGTACAGAACCATGTTTCTGTGAATAACTCTTGAACCGTAAGTCACAGACGCTCGCTCTTGGCTGCATTCGTTTCAGCTCGTGGCAGCCAGTCTAAAAAAACACTATCTTGGACTTCTCTGGATGTTTCCCAGGCGAGCTATTGACAGCATGTTCAGAACCACTGTTTCTGAGGCTAATTCTTGAACCGTAAGTCATAGACGCTCGATCTTGGCGGCATTCGTCTCAGCGCCTGGCAATTAGTATAGAAGCACTGTTTCCCACTGTTTCTGAGGCTAATTCTTGAACCGTAAGTCATAGACGCTCGATCTTGGCGGCATTCGTCTCAGCGCCTGGCAATTAGTATAGAAGCACTGTCTTTGACTTCTCTGGATGTTTCCCATGCGAGCTATTGACAAGTAAATCCTAGACGCTCGATCTTGGTTACTTTCGCTTTCGCGGCTGGCAGCAAAGTTCAGAACCATGTTTCTGTGAATAACTCTTGAACCGTAAGTCACAGACGCTCGCTCTTGGCTGCATTCGTTTCAGCTCGTGGCAGCCAGTCTAAAAAAACACTATCTTGGACTTCTCTGGATGTTTCCCAGGCGAGCTATTGGCAGCCGGTTCAAAACCACTGTTTCTGAGGCTAATTCTTGAACCGTAAGTCATAGACGCTCGATCTTGGCGGCATTCGTCTCAGCGCCTGGCAATTAGTATAGAAGCACTGTTTCCCACTGTTTCTGAGGCTAATTCTTGAACCGTAAGTCTTAGACGCTTGATCTTGGCGGCATTCGTCTCAGCGCCTGGCAATTAGCATAGAAGCACTGTCTTTGACTTATCTGAAAGTTTCCCAGGCGAGCTATTCACAAGTAAATCCTAGACGCTCGATCTTGGTTACTTTCGCTTTCGCGGCTGGCAGCAAAGTACAGAACCATGTTTCTGTGAATAACTCTTGAACCGTAAGTCACAGACGCTCGCTCTTGGCTGCATTCGTTTCAGCTCGTGGCAGCCAGTCTAAAAAAACACTATCTTGGACTTCTCTGGATGTTTCCCAGGCGAGCTATTGGCAGCATGTTCAAAACCACTGTTTCTGAGGCTAATTCTTGAACCGTAAGTCATAGACGCTCGATCTTGGCGGCATTCGTCTCAGCGCCTGGCAATTAGTATAGAAGCACTGTTTCCCACTGTTTCTGAGGCTAATTCTTGAACCGTAAGTCTTAGACGCTTGATCTTGGCGGCATTCGTCTCAGCGCCTGGCAATTAGCATAGAAGCACTGTCTTTGACTTATCTGAAAGTTTCCCAGGCGAGCTATTGACAAGTAAATCCTAGACGCTCGATCTTGGTTACTTTCGCTTTCGCGGCTGGCAGCAAAGTTTAGAACCATGTTTCTGTGAATAACTCTTGAACCGTAAGTCACAGACGCTCGCTCTTGGCTGCATTCGTTTCAGCTCGTGGCAGCCAGTCTAAAAAAACACTATCTTGGACTTCTCTGGATGTTTCCCAGGCGAGCTATTGGCAGCATGTTCAGAACCACTGTTTCTGAGGCTAATTCTTGAACCGTAAGTCATAGACGCTCGACCTTGGCGGCATTCGTCTCAGCACCTGGCAATTAGTATAGAAGCACTGTCTTTGACTTCTCTGGATGTTTCCCAGGCGAGCTATTGACAAGTAAATCCTAGACGCTCGATCTTGGTTATTTTCGCTTTCGCGGCTGGCAGCAAAGTTCCGAACCATGTTTCTGTGAATAACTCTTGAACCGTAAGTCACAGACGCTCGCTCTTGGCTGCATTCGTTTCAGCTCGTGGCAGCCAGTCTAAAAAACACTATCTTGGACTTCTCTGGATGTTTCCCAGGCGAGCTATTGGCAGCCGGTTCAAAACCACTGTTTCTGAGGCTAATTCTTGAACCGTAAGTCATAGAAGCTCGATCTTGGCGGCATTCGTCTCAGCGCCTGGCAATTAGTATAGAAGCACTGTTTCCCACTGTTTCTGAGGCTAATTCTTGAACCGTAAGTCTTAGACGCTTGATCTTGGCGGCATTCGTCTCAGCGCCTGGCAATTAGCATAGAAGCACTGTCTTTGACTTATCTGAAAGTTTCCCAGGCGAGCTATTCACAAGTAAATCCTAGACGCTCGATCTTGGTTACTTTCGCTTTCGCGGCTGGCAGCAAAGTACAGAACCATGTTTCTGTGAATAACTCTTGAACCGTAAGTCACAGACGCCCGCTCTTGGCTGCATTCGTTTCAGCTCGTGGCAGCCAGTCTAAAAAAACACTATCTTGGACTTCTCTGGATGTTTCCCAGGCGAGCTATTGGCAGCATGTTCAGAACCACTGTTTCTGAGGCTAATTCTTGAACCGTAAGTCATAGACGCTCGATCTTGGCGGCATTCGTCTCAGCGCCTGGCAATTAGTATAGAAGCACTGTTTCCCACTGTTTCTGAGGCTAATTCTTGAACCGTAAGTCATAGACGCTCGATCTTGGCGGCATTCGTCTCAGCGCCTGGCAATTAGTATAGAAGCACTGTCTTTGACTTCTCTGGATGTTTCCCATGCGAGCTATTGACAAGTAAATCCTAGACGCTCGATCTTGGTTACTTTCGCTTTCGCGGCTGGCAGCAAAGTTCAGAACCATGTTTCTGTGAATAACTCTTGAACCGTAAGTCACAGACGCTCGCTCTTGGCTGCATTCGTTTCAGCTCGTGGCAGCCAGTCTAAAAAAACACTATCTTGGACTTCTCTGGATGTTTCCCAGGTGAGCTATTGGCAGCCGGTTCAAAACCACTGTTTCTGAGGCTAATTCTTGAACCGTAAGTCATAGACGCTCGATCTTGGCGGCATTCGTCTCAGCGCCTGGCAATTAGTATAGAAGCACTGTTTCCCACTGTTTCTGAGGCTAATTCTTGAACCGTAAGTCTTAGACGCTTGATCTTGGCGGCATTCGTCTCAGCGCCTGGCAATTAGCATAGAAGCACTGTCTTTGACTTATCTGAAAGTTTCCCAGGCGAGCTATTCACAAGTAAATCCTAGACGCTCGATCTTGGTTACTTTCGCTTTCGCGGCTGGCAGCAAAGTACAGAACCATGTTTCTGTGAATAACTCTTGAACCGTAAGTCACAGACGCTCGCTCTTGGCTGCATTCGTTTCAGCTCGTGGCAGCCAGTCTAAAAAAACACTATCTTGGACTTCTCTGGATGTTTCCCAGGCGAGCTATTGGCAGCATGTTCAAAACCACTGTTTCTGAGGCTAATTCTTGAACCGTAAGTCATAGACGCTCGATCTTGGCGGCATTCGTCTCAGCGCCTGGCAATTAGTATAGAAGCACTGTTTCCCACTGTTTCTGAGGCTAATTCTTGAACCGTAAGTCTTAGACGCTTGATCTTGGCGGCATTCGTCTCAGCGCCTGGCAATTAGCATAGAAGCACTGTCTTTGACTTATCTGAAAGTTTCCCAGGCGAGCTATTGACAAGTAAATCCTAGACGCTCGATCTTGGTTACTTTCGCTTTCGCGGCTGGCAGCAAAGTTTAGAACCATGTTTCTGTGAATAACTCTTGAACCGTAAGTCACAGACGCTCGCTCTTGGCTGCATTCGTTTCAGCTCGTGGCAGCCAGTCTAAAAAAACACTATCTTGGACTTCTCTGGATGTTTCCCAGGCGAGCTATTGGCAGCATGTTCAGAACCACTGTTTCTGAGGCTAATTCTTGAACCGTAAGTCATAGACGCTCGACCTTGGCGGCATTCGTCTCAGCACCTGGCAATTAGTATAGAAGCACTGTCTTTGACTTCTCTGGATGTTTCCCAGGCGAGCTATTGACAAGTAAATCCTAGACGCTCGATCTTGGTTATTTTCGCTTTCGCGGCTGGCAGCAAAGTTCCGAACCATGTTTCTGTGAATAACTCTTGAACCGTAAGTCACAGACGCTCGCTCTTGGCTGCATTCGTTTCAGCTCGTGGCAGCCAGTCTAAAAAACACTATCTTGGACTTCTCTGGATGTTTCCCAGGCGAGCTATTGGCAGCCGGTTCAAAACCACTGTTTCTGAGGCTAATTCTTGAACCGTAAGTCATAGAAGCTCGATCTTGGCGGCATTCGTCTCAGCGCCTGGCAATTAGTATAGAAGCACTGTTTCCCACTGTTTCTGAGGCTAATTCTTGAACCGTAAGTCTTAGACGCTTGATCTTGGCGGCATTCGTCTCAGCGCCTGGCAATTAGCATAGAAGCACTGTCTTTGACTTATCTGAAAGTTTCCCAGGCGAGCTATTCACAAGAAAATCCTAGACGCTCGATCTTGGTTACTTTCGCTTTCGCGGCTGGCAGCAAAGTACAGAACCATGTTTCTGTGAATAACTCTTGAACCGTAAGTCACAGACGCTCGCTCTTGGCTGCATTCGTTTCAGCTCGTGGCAGCCAGTCTAAAAAAACACTATCTTGGACTTCTCTGGATGTTTCCCAGGCGAGCTATTGGCAGCATGTTCAGAACCACTGTTTCTGAGGCTAATTCTTGAACCGTAAGTCATAGACGCTCGATCTTGGCGGCATTCGTCTCAGCGCCTGGCAATTAGTATAGAAGCACTGTTTCCCACTGTTTCTGAGGCTAATTCTTGAACCGTAAGTCATAGACGCTCGATCTTGGCGGCATTCGTCTCAGCGCCTGGCAATTAGTATAGAAGCACTGTCTTTGACTTCTCTGGATGTTTCCCATGCGAGCTATTGACAAGTAAATCCTAGACGCTCGATCTTGGTTACTTTCGCTTTCGCGGCTGGCAGCAAAGTTCAGAACCATGTTTCTGTGAATAACTCTTGAACCGTAAGTCACAGACGCTCGCTCTTGGCTGCATTCGTTTCAGCTCGTGGCAGCCAGTCTAAAAAAACACTATCTTGGACTTCTCTGGATGTTTCCCAGGCGAGCTATTGGCAGCCGGTTCAAAACCACTGTTTCTGAGGCTAATTCTTGAACCGTAAGTCATAGACGCTCGATCTTGGCGGCATTCGTCTCAGCGCCTGGCAATTAGTATAGAAGCACTGTTTCCCACTGTTTCTGAGGCTAATTCTTGAACCGTAAGTCTTAGACGCTTGATCTTGGCGGCATTCGTCTCAGCGCCTGGCAATTAGCATAGAAGCACTGTCTTTGACTTATCTGAAAGTTTCCCAGGCGAGCTATTCACAAGTAAATCCTAGACGCTCGATCTTGGTTACTTTCGCTTTCGCGGCTGGCAGCAAAGTACAGAACCATGTTTCTGTGAATAACTCTTGAACCGTAAGTCACAGACGCTCGCTCTTGGCTGCATTCGTTTCAGCTCGTGGCAGCCAGTCTAAAAAAACACTATCTTGGACTTCTCTGGATGTTTCCCAGGCGAGCTATTGGCAGCATGTTCAAAACCACTGTTTCTGAGGCTAATTCTTGAACCGTAAGTCATAGACGCTCGATCTTGGCGGCATTCGTCTCAGCGCCTGGCAATTAGTATAGAAGCACTGTTTCCCACTGTTTCTGAGGCTAATTCTTGAACCGTAAGTCTTAGACGCTTGATCTTGGCGGCATTCGTCTCAGCGCCTGGCAATTAGCATAGAAGCACTGTCTTTGACTTATCTGAAAGTTTCCCAGGCGAGCTATTGACAAGTAAATCCTAGACGCTCGATCTTGGTTACTTTCGCTTTCGCGGCTGGCAGCAAAGTTTAGAACCATGTTTCTGTGAATAACTCTTGAACCGTAAGTCACAGACGCTCGCTCTTGGCTGCATTCGTTTCAGCTCGTGGCAGCCAGTCTAAAAAAACACTATCTTGGACTTCTCTGGATGTTTCCCAGGCGAGCTATTGGCAGCATGTTCAGAACCACTGTTTCTGAGGCTAATTCTTGAACCGTAAGTCATAGACGCTCGACCTTGGCGGCATTCGTCTCAGCACCTGGCAATTAGTATAGAAGCACTATCTTTGACTTCTCTGGATGTTTCCCAGGCGAGCTATTGACAAGTAAATCCTAGACGCTCGATCTTGGTTATTTTCGCTTTCGCGGCTGGCAGCAAAGTTCCGAACCATGTTTCTGTGAATAACTCTTGAACCGTAAGTCACAGACGCTCGCTCTTGGCTGCATTCGTTTCAGCTCGTGGCAGCCAGTCTAAAAAACACTATCTTGGACTTCTCTGGATGTTTCCCAGGCGAGCTATTGGCAGCCGGTTCAAAACCACTGTTTCTGAGGCTAATTCTTGAACCGTAAGTCATAGAAGCTCGATCTTGGCGGCATTCGTCTCAGCGCCTGGCAATTAGTATAGAAGCACTGTTTCCCACTGTTTCTGAGGCTAATTCTTGAACCGTAAGTCTTAGACGCTTGATCTTGGCGGCATTCGTCTCAGCGCCTGGCAATTAGCATAGAAGCACTGTCTTTGACTTATCTGAAAGTTTCCCAGGCGAGCTATTCACAAGTAAATCCTAGACGCTCGATCTTGGTTACTTTCGCTTTCGCGGCTGGCTGCAAAGTACAGAACCATGTTTCTGTGAATAACTCTTGAACCGTAAGTCACAGACGCTCGCTCTTGGCTGCATTCGTTTCAGCTCGTGGCAGCCAGTCTAAAAAAACACTATCTTGGACTTCTCTGGATGTTTCCCAGGCGAGCTATTGGCAGCATGTTCAAAACCACTGTTTCTGAGGCTAATTCTTGAACCGTAAGTCATAGACGCTCGATCTTGGCGGCATTCGTCTCAGCGCCTGGCAATTAGTATAGAAGCACTGTTTCCCACTGTTTCTGAGGCTAATTCTTGAACCGTAAGTCTTAGACGCTTGATCTTGGCGGCATTCGTCTCAGCGCCTGGCAATTAGCATAGAAGCACTGTCTTTGACTTATCTGAAAGTTTCCCAGGCGAGCTATTGACAAGTAAATCCTAGACGCTCGATCTTGGTTACTTTCGCTTTCGCGGCTGGCAGCAAAGTTTAGAACCATGTTTCTGTGAATAACTCTTGAACCGTAAGTCACAGACGCTCGCTCTTGGCTGCATTCGTTTCAGCTCGTGGCAGCCAGTCTAAAAAAACACTATCTTGGACTTCTCTGGATGTTTCCCAGGCGAGCTATTGGCAGCATGTTCAGAACCACTGTTTCTGAGGCTAATTCTTGAACCGTAAGTCATAGACGCTCGATCTTGGCGGCATTCGTCTCAGCGCCTGGCAATTAGTATAGAAGCACTGTCTTTGACTTCTCTGGATGTTTCCCATGCGAGCTATTGACAAGGAAATCCTAGACGCTCGATCTTGGTTACTTTCGCTTTCGCGGCTGGCAGCAAAGTTCAGAACCATGTTTCTGTGAATAACTCTTGAACCGTAAGTCACAGACGCTCGCTCTTGGCTGCATTCGTTTCAGCTCGTGGCAGCCAGTCTAAAAAAAACACTATCTTGGACTTCTCTGGATGTTTCCCAGGCGAGCTATTGGCAGCCGGATCAAAACCACTGTTTCTGAGGCTAATTCTTGAACCGTAAGTCATAGACGCTCGATCTTGGCGGCATTCGTCTCAGCGCCTGGCAATTAGTATAGAAGCACTGTTTCCCACTGTTTCTGAGGCTAATTCTTGAACCGTAAGTCTTAGACGCTTGATCTTGGCGGCATTCGTCTCAGCGCCTGGCAATTAGCATAGAAGCACTGTCTTTGACTTATCTGAAAGTTTCCCAGGCGAGCTATTGACAAGTAAATCCTAGACGCTCGATCTTGGTTACTTTCGCTTTCGCGGCTGGCAGCAAAGTTTAGAACCATGTTTCTGTGAATAACTCTTGAACCGTAAGTCACAGACGCTCGCTCTTGGCTGCATTCGTTTCAGCTCGTGGCAGCCAGTCTAAAAAAACACTATCTTGGACTT